>NW_008709640.1:1822306-1823687 GCF_000327385.1 Lottia gigantea | reverse complement strand
CTCCCTTGATATGAATGCTGAAAATCTGACCTATTTCTGTATTGTTGTCAATATTAACTTGATGGCTATATTACCTCCCTTGAACTTTTCAAATTGGATTTTACCCCCCAAATCATTTTCTCTCTTGAACCTAGTGTCTTCTGATTATCATAGACTGTAAATAATGTTAGTCAGAAAATCAGATTCTATTATGACTAAAGCTTATATCTTCTACTTATTATATATAGGCTACAATTTAAAGTTTCCCTGTAAAAATTATATGGTCAGAATTTAATTGATGAACTGCATGTGTCTGTCATGTTTCTTGTCATTGCTTATAATGACTACCTCCTCCTGCTTGACATGGTCATGATATTGTCCTGGCACTTGTTAAAGCAATGAGAGAAACCAAACAGAATTAACAGCAAAATAAAAAGGCAATTTAGATTTATATTGGGCTGACCATCAAACCACACAATCAATTTGTCCATTTCAAGATTTATAGCATAATCCCTATTTTATAACAATTTACACATGAATAATTTAAAGTCAGATTGTAAATATTTTATAACAATTTACACATGAATAATTCAAAGTTAGATTGTAAATATTTTATAACAATTTACACATGAATAATTTAAAGTCAGATTGTAAATATTTTATAACAATTTACACATGAATAATTTAAAGTCAGATTGTAAATATTTTATAACAATTTACACATGAATAATTTAAAGTCAGATTGTAAATATTTTATAACAATTTACACATGAATAATTCAAAGTTAGATTGTAAATATTTTATAACAATTTACACATGGATAATTTAAAGTCAGATTGTAAATATTTTATAACAATTTACACATGAATAATTTAAAGTCAGATTGTAAATATTTTATAACAATTTACACATGAATAATTTAAAGGCAGATTGTAAATATTTTATAACAATTTACACATGAATAATTCAAAGTTAGATTGTAAATATTTTATAACAATTTACACATGAATAATTTAAAGTCAGATTGTAAATATTTTATAACAATTTACACATGAATAATTTAAAGTCAGATTGTAAATATTTTATAACAATTTACACATGAATAATTTAAAGTCAGATTGTAAATATTTTATAACAATTTACACATGAATAATTTAAAGTCAGATTGTAAATATTTTACAACAATTTACACATGAATAATTTAAAGTCACATTGTAAATATTTTATAACAATTCACACATGAATAATTCAAAGTTAGATTGTAAATATTTTATAACAATTTACACATGAATAATTTAAAGTCAGATTGTAAATATTTTAAAACAATTTACACATGAATAATTTAAAGTCAGATTGTAAATATTTTATAACAATTTACACATGAATAATATAAAGTCAGATT
>NW_008709640.1:1814329-1815985 GCF_000327385.1 Lottia gigantea | reverse complement strand
TTGCTGATGCGCTGCGAAGGTAGTGAAGGGTCTTCTGAGATGGATCTTGAGAGTGCTTCATCTATAAGAATTTTGAAATTGGCATCGGATGTGTGGTCCCAGTTGCTCCAGATATCGGATCTACATGAAGGTACGGAAATCCAATTTTCTGCTCCAAGTAGGCTGGGAGAAAGAGGTTGGTGCCAGTCCTAGTGGTTGAAGATGGGGAAGGGTGCACCCATCGGAGTGAAGTGAGGGTTAGGCTGACTCTAGTTGGTGATGGTACTGGTACTGGGCTGAATCCAGTATGGTTCTGGAGTGGTGTAAGAACATGATGGAGGTGTGTTGGTAAGGTCCAAAAGGGTGGAACCAAAGCTGTCTGTGATTAGTGATTGGACAATATTCTCTGTGAGGCTACCGATGGTTTCCTCTATAGCTTCTTGGAGGACGTCTGGTTGCACCTCTTCCTCCTGATTCTCTGTGGCAGGGTTCACTGCTAGTCGGTTTCCTTTGCATCGGTGTTTGCGGAGGCACTCTCCTTTGATTTTTTCTTCAAACCTACAGGGCAATTTCGTACATTTCAGACAATTTTCTATCCTTACCAGTAAAAGTTTTAGGCTGAAATGTTATTTGCAATATTTAAAAAATGAATGGTTTAAAACAGAGAACCATTATGCCTTTCAGTGGGTAATATTTTTTTCTGTAGCTACAAATGGCTCTATTTATTTGATAATTCAAGTTTAGTAACGGACGTACAACCCAAAAGTTGTAAATTATGAAACCGTACGTTTAATACTGAAAGTCTGTGAATTATGGATTTCCAAAAAAAATTCTTCAGGATATATTTCTGCATATATTGAACAGTTAATCAACAATTGATTTAAAATCTTGATTCATACCTTATCTCAACTGTTATATCATTTATATTAAGGTAATGGACGTACATATTTTAAGGTAACGGACGTACACGTGCAAATATACAATTCAAATACAGCATCTCCCTTCTTTCTGATATACAATAGTGCTCTCTGAGTAGTATAGTGCTGAGAACACATACTTGACAGCTCTCAGAAGGTTCAATTGGCAACAAATATGAAAGCTTTATCATATTCAAAATATGGTTGAAAAGATGAGGTAAAATGACTAAGGAACCAATATTTAGGAGCAAGAAGACAAGTTTGATAATATTTTATTTATAACAACAACAATAAGAATTTGATGATTGAAATAACAATAACAATTTATTGATAAAAACTACAACAGGAACAGGAGATAAAAATAATAATTTATACTAATTCAGAACTACTTAAAATAAAACAAAAATTCATTACAATAATTAACGATGATAGTATTTATAAACAGAATTTTCATTAAAGTTCTTGAATATCATGAAATGAATAAAATATTCTTGATCCCTTCATTTCGATCGTAGGTGGACTTATCTTGCGAATAACTTTTTCCCTGTCGTAATATATCTTATCAGATATTTTCGGCCAATTCCAAACATCACCACACTGTTCCATGGCATCAACTTCAATATCATCACCGATAATGTTTGTGATTTCACCTGGGAAATATTCTTCTTCATATAAGACAACAACCCAATCATGCATATTAATTTCCTTATCTGAATTATCTGTAATATTTTTGTCATTAGAATCAGAATGATGAATTTGG
>NW_008709640.1:1712149-1814279 GCF_000327385.1 Lottia gigantea | reverse complement strand
CAGTTTGAGAGCTGTGACTAATTTCTCTCAACTTAATATTTATGACGATGGTATGAAAAATACCATTGACATTTGTGTGTGGTCAAATATATACTGATACTAACTTACCCTACCCCAACAGCTTCCACCAATAACATCATTAAATCTACTAAAATCTTCTGAACTCCATAATTGTTTACCAGTCTTCTGAGCAGCTTCATCACTATAGGTTTCAGGATAATGACATCTAGTAAAGTAAAACAGTTCCTCATTATTTGCCGGGGTCCTAGGTATGTGATATCACAACACAATTTATGAGTCAAAATGAACCCTTTTTCTAATTTCATTATGAAATATTTATCAGTATTTCAATTGACAAGTACCATATGTATATCATGTATTTCTTTTATGTATTTTTAGGGATGATCTTACCCAATATACTCTACAGCAGCTGCTAAACTAGAGTTACTTAACAGATCATCAGCTACATACCAACCTGAATCAGCTGCTACTATACTAACATAATTTAAACCAGATTCATTTAACATTCTACGTAAAGTCTGAAACAGTCAGTGAAGAGATTCTTATTCAGAGCTGTTGTTGCAAACCAGATAGATCTTGAAATTATAACAAACACTTAGGAGAAGACATACACCAACCACACAGTAATGCAATATATACCCGAGCAGACGGTATACCGGCCGTTACTAAGTGATGTCATACAACGTTAATGTCATACACTTTTACTTTTATTACTTGGAGTTCAGGGTATATGATGTTATATTTCATTTACACTCAGGGTTCAAAGTCCATTTTCAAAAGTAAGAATTTCAACCCCACAGAACGGTTCCTATGCTGATGATACAATCAACTTTTGATTCTCCCTAGCAATGAAGTATCAATTTCCATGATAAAATATCTGGCATTTAATATCCCTCACAACAGCCCTGATTTGAATCTATGTGCATCGTGGATATGAGAAGCTTCTATTTGCAGCATTTCTGACATTTTTGATTCCTGTAATTCAAAAAAATTTGACCATTTAGGATGGATAGTGTTTGGTTATTATTTGGTCAAATTTTCTGGAAATTTAAAGGTAACAAAGATGTCTTAAAACACATGCTTGAGAGCCATTTTAAAACCCCCTTGAAAATAAAATATATTAGGACAGAATAAGTGGTGCTATTAGTAGTAATACTTGTGTGATGTAAACTAAAACTAAAAAATAAAAGTTGTGATAGCAGCACAGTTTAAAATAAATTTGTGATTTAGTATTAGCTTCTATAAAAAGTTATTTATCTAATAAAATATCAATGATCAACATACCAGTATATAGGTGCCATCATAATATTTCTCATTCCAAATCTGAAATAAAAAAAAAAGAAATATAGATTTTGAGGATTTTTTTTTTTTCGTCAAGCTGTTTTGAATACAACTTAAAGGGACTGTTAGACCATTTTTTGAACAATCATGCTTTAGTCTCAGAAAGTGGAATTTTTTTGCTAATCTAATCAGTAGTAAAGTTCACAGCTCATCATCAAAATTTGAGCCTTCAAATCCATGTTTGTCCAGAATTATCTGTGTTTGAATATTAAAATGACGACTCATCAATTTAACATAATTAAAAACTGTTTACCCCAATATAATCCATAGTAAGATTATAATATTTTTGAGCTCCTTGTATCCATTTTATAATATAAGTTGCTGTTTGTGTAGGATTAGTATAAGGACTTCTGGTACCTGCACCAATCCATCCTGGAAATCCCCATGGTAACCCATACAGTTTAATGTTCGGATTTCTCTGATAAATATGATAAAAAACAGTAAATTATAACAAAATATTTATATGCTTATATGTCTGAAGTCCAAATCCTTAATTTTTCATATTGAAAGGTCTGAAGTAGGTCTAAATTATACCTTTAGCCTCAACAAATAGGCATCCAATGTATAGTCCGAAATATCTGCCACTATTCCAGTCTCTGATGGATATTTTGACAGTTGTCAGTTGGAGTGGAGTCAGAAGAAAAAGACCCTGCTAAATGGGGATTTTCCACACCTACATTTTCTCTAACATTATTGAATTACCTTTATAGTAACTTTCGTTTTGCTAGTATCACGTGACTCTGTGACTTTTGTACTTTTGGCTGCGCACGCAGTTCTAAATGGACGAATTTTTTGCAATAAGAAAATCAAATCATACCTTTTTAGCTTCAACCATCAACCACCATTCATAACCTCTTTCATAATTTTCTTCCCAACTATTGTGCATGTGAGAGGCTTCTGTTCCATCTGAATAAAGAATAAAAACGGTTAACCTGAATCTTTTTATTATGGCTATTTGGAGAAAAAATATTGTATATCGTTGTTCAGAATCTAAGCCTGAAAAATTGTATTGCCACTTGTTAACTAAATTTGTACCTCTTTTGAAAGATGGAAATTTTGTGTATTTGTGTAAGGAAATATGACAATTTTTTCTGTCAATGGCTGGCCATTATCTGTCAAAATGTTCACAATATTCAAGTCCTAACCTTTTACTGAAATCCACAATAAATTTAAAACAATACAAAATTATTTTTACCTGAGCTCTCAACATCCCCTCCTATTTCAACTTTTAAAATATGTAATGAAGCTCCAAAATTTGGCTGAAAATTAAATAAATATTTATTTGGTTAGCAATAATATTTCAAAAAGAAAAGTTAAGTGCTAATGTACTGATAAAATTTCTTTTATTGTACACTGCATGGCATTGTCCATCTTAGCCCTAATGGAAATTTGGAATAACCTAAAACCCCATTTTATTTCATCTGAAGATATCAAAGACTCTATAACTTTATCTTTTCAAAGTTTTAATTTCAAGGATACAAAGAGATATTAAGATAGCAAGATAACTGACCGGCTTGGTAGGTTATTTTACTATCCAACACAGTGTGTTGGGAATTGCATTATCGCTTGAGCATTAAACTCCTTTTTTAGACCAGATGTACTGATGATGGTTTGTTATCCAAAACATGTGCTCATATTATCATAATATATATAATAGTGTACAGTACCTTAAATAGATAATCTAAAATTTGGTTTCTTTGTTCTTCTGGATAATTGACTAATAATTTGGATGTAGCCTGTAATAAGAGAAATTACTTGATATTGGTTGTTAATATATGATAAATGATTATATATAGACATTAATGTTAATTGTTTCTTCAAAAACATTGTTTAACTTCTAACTTTGAAGTTTCAAATGGATGAAATTAGAGATCAGGTGTAAATATAAAACAATGATTGCTACGTTTTTCTTGTATGATTGTCTGAAATTCAGCAAAATCTTACAAAGGAAAGTTCTTCAAAGATATTATAACATTCTATCTATAGATATTATAGATATGACATTATTGACCATAGGCATAAAACTGTTGACAGTCTAAACTTTCAGACAAATGTTTTTTGTTGATTTGCAGAAGAACCAGACGCAAGATTTGGATTCCCAAAAGTGATATGGATGGCTATAAATGACTGCTACAACCAGTACTAAGTAGGTTAACATTTACTGATCTTACCCCACCACCACTCAAACCACCAATACCATCAAACTGTCTTCCAAATCCTCCAGAATCATCAAACGTGTAAATACCTGCATCAGCAGCACAAATCATAACACTGAACACCATCAAACATATCCGAAAGCATGACATTTCGCTTTTCATTGACAAATTTGACTAAATAGACTTGCAAAACTCAACGAGATAATGACATTGGTTTGTTTTGATTTTTGATGTCACGTGTGATAAATTGATCTTTGCCCTAAAGTCGCCGGTAATGGCTTCAGACAACAAGTAACTATTCCTCGCATAGTTCGAAATATTCCACAAAGTTGATTTATGAACAGCAAGCAGTTGAAAAATTGTATAAGATGATATGATTTAACACTAGAACTAGTTACTGAGATGATAGAACAAGATGATATGATGTAATACTAGAACTAGTGACTGAGATGATAGAACAAGATGGTATGATGTAACACTAGAACTAGTTACTGAGACGATAGAACAAGATGATATGATGTAATGCTAGCACTAGTTACTGAGATGATAGAACAAGATGATATGATGTAACACTAGAACTAGTTACTGAGATGATAGAACAAGATGATGTGATGTAATACTAGCACTAGTTACTGAGATGATAGAACAAGATGATATGATGTAACACTAGAACTAGTTACTGAGATGATAGAACAAGATGATGTGATGTTATACTAGCACTAGTTACTGAGATGATAGAACAAGATGATGTTATGCTAGAACTAGGTACTGAGATGATAGAACAAGATGATCTGATGTAATACTAGAACTAGTGAATGAGACGATAGAAAAAGATGATATGATGTAATACTAGAACTAGTCACTGAGATGATAGAACAAGATGATCTGATGTAATACTAGAACTAGTGACTGAGATGATAGAACAAGATGATATGATGTAACACTAGAACTAGTCACTGAGATGATAGAACAAGATGATCTGATGTAATACTAGAACTAGTTAGTGAGACGATAGAACAAGACGATATAATGTAACACTAGAACTAGTTACTGAGATGATAGAACAAGATGATATAATGTAATGCTAGAACTAGTTACTGAGATGATATGATGTTAAAGTGTGGTCTACTTTATAAAATCAGAGGCAGCCAATTGGTTATTAAGGTGGCTTTCTTAGAAATAAGAAGTCTAACATATTACGTAAACGATAGATTATAGCAGTTTTTCTCTCTTGCCATTAATAAAACTGAGTGACAAACTATAATATATCGATCTCTTAATATTGACTTCTGACCGCGGGAAACATGTTCAAACACATTAGTTTCATTGGCTAATTATCTTAGTCCTGTATTTCCAGATACACTCTATTAAGAAAACATATCTATTATTATATGTACTTGATAAGCGAGAATATACTACAATGAAGAAATGATAATGCCTTTAATCTATTCTTAACAAACAATATCTATAGTTATAAACGTGTATTGGCAGAAGATAATATAAACTTATTATAAAGTCGTCAACAAGTTAAATGACCTAATCATACATTGTGAGTGTTTGTATTGTTCATAAAAGGACTGAGAAGTGAAAATTCCGATAGGACTTCAATTAAACCAGAGATTTAACTTATAGATCAAGGTAAGCATCAAAACTTACTCGTAAAGTATATCTACGTTATGATTTTGGCATTCATAAGCTGAAACTATGAGGAATATTCTCGTTCAAAGCAAATACAGGTGCCATATGCCTGGGCGTTTCCCAGAGTGGTAGCCTATGTTTGTACCGCCTCAGATCAACACTGGTTTCCATGGCACCATATGTGTAACATGCTGATTCTTTTCTGAATTCACGAAAATTCTACTAGGGTTAAGCATTAGAATCTTATGTTTTTTTTTTTCCATTTTGTAGATCAAAGTCCATACGAAACAACTACCAAACATAGCATAGTCAGTACTTTCACTTCCAAGGATGGATTTTTCAAAGTTTCGTGAATCAGGAGAACTGTCGGATATCACCATCACAGTTGATGATGTTGAGTTTAAACTCCATAAATTTCCACTCTATGCAAAGTCAGATTACTTCCGAAATCTTAGTCGGCAAGCTAATTCCAAAGAAAAGTCGGTGACTCTTGAAAATTTCCCCGGTGGTGCTGAAATATTTTCTTTGGTAGCTGATTTTTGCTACAATATGGTTCTACCCCTCACAAAATCCAACATAGTCCAGATAAGATGTGCAGCGTCCCAACTGGAAATGGACGGCCATGGAAACTTGGCAGATATCGCAGACAAATTCCTTCAAGACACAATTACATCAGCCAAAATGAGCAGATCCATTCAATCCATAGTAACATTATTGATCAATTGTGGGAAAACTGGTGATCTTGCTGAAGAAGCAGGGATAGTTACTTTATGTGTTGATGCTCTCATCGATTGCTGGTTGAAACCACCAACCAAATTCAGTTCTCTGGCTTCTAAAGATCAACTCGAAGAAAAAACTACAAATGGTCTTTGCTCATTGCCTGTGGAATGGTTCGTCAAGATCTTAGTCAGAGCTCAAGACGAAGGTGTCAGGATGTCAGAACTTGTTACCTTGGCGATTCAGTATGTATCAAAAGCCATGGAAGACGATACCAAACAATCAAATAATGAAACACGGGTTGAAAATAATGCTGTTCAATCAAATTCAACTGAATCAGTTCAAGATAAAGAAACTGAGATTGCAAAGATCTTGGACTCTGTTTTATTGGCACTACCAGAGGGCTCTTACACACTACCATATATCACACCAGATTGGCTGACCAAGGTCCTGAAAATAGCAACGACCCATTCGTGTGAATGTCGGCATCTTCTCATAAAAGCTGCCAGTGAGATGCTGAGTACTTTGTCAGCCGAAGATCTGTGTTCAATATCACCAGCAGTTATTCATGATATCGTGACACAGGCATCTGGTGACGAAAAGAAATCAGACGAGGCAGCTTGTAAGTTGGTAGATACTTATAACTCAGAAATGGCCCAGAAGGGAATTTTGACTTCTGAAACTTTCAAACTTCTGATGTCTGCAGCACCAACTGATGGTAGATCAAATCATAATAAAGTGTACGATGTGTTGGAGTATGTTCTGAAGTCAGGTAAGTAAGGACTTTTTTTTATTGGGACGGTATTGCAATCCATTCCATTCCAAGTTGTTGGACGTTGAAAGAATGTATCTATATGGTTGAACGTTGCTGACAAACCACATAATTATTTCAGATAAAGATGGTTTGAATGAGGAGCAGAAAAAAGATCTGATCAATTTGGTTGACTTTACTCAGTTAAATGAAACAACTTTGCAGAAAGCGTATGAATCAGAACTGGTACCCAAAGATAATATTGCCAAAGGATCATTGGCTTTATGTCATCAACTGAGATCGGAATTGGACAAAATAAAATACAGAACCATTGTAAATGGTGAATCTCCAACCAGGCAGCTGAGGGATTCCATTAAAGGTATGACGATTCATATAATGTTCCCTCTATTCAGACCTGAAAGGCTTCATGAGTATTCACAACAGAAGCTCTTCTTAAAGACAGTTGACCATGTCTAAAAACAATCACTCTTTGTGGTGCCTAATTCTCACATTTGTACTTCAGGTGCCATCGAAACGAGAGAAAGCATCAACGCAGACACAAGTGGTGAAGAAGCAATCAAAGCCGCATCAGATGTTTTAATGGCTGCCAGGACCAAACTGTTGGGCCCACAGTTGTCAACGTATCGTCGACAGTATTACACTCATCCTTCAGGTGCTAGTCATATTCCATCCGTAAATCCTTTGAACTCCAGTCTAGATGATGATACAAGTTTTGAAGAGGATTATGATTACAGACCTTTTGAACGATCTTACCGTAATGCTGACGTTCGATCTAGACCCAGATATACCTACTCGAATTCTACGTACTTCCCTTACAACTCCAGATATTAAAATGGAATCATCGTAACATTAAGGGACATATCTAGGCAATATTATACTTTTATACCAGACTATAGGCTATTTATATTATTTATTGGAAGTTTCTTTTTCACTGGATTGCTGGAGCTCTTCAAAGAAAGAGTCTGGTTTGGATAAACTTCAAACCTTGCAGAAGGCAAAAGTGGTAAATAGTCCCAGCCAATCAAAAATTAGCAAGATCTATGGTTTTTTCCATAGATAAATGGCGCTGTATGCGGTCTCTATTTGTATGACGAAATCAGATCCAGTAAAAACGACACTAATTATGTATTATGAATGGTACAAATCTATGCAGATTTTAGGGTATTTGATTAAGTATTAGACTTTAATCCAGCTTTATCGCCTGTATTAGTATTAATTATTAAGCCAATATGCAGATCATGTATGATAATTTCTTTGTGGTAGAGCAATAGCATTAATAATTGACGTTTTTTTTCTGTCAGGGAGTTTGAAATATCCACTCTTCTGTGATATACTACATGCAATGTTTACAATATAGAGTTTATCAGAATATATGAGAGTTTAACAATCCTGTATTGATATTAAAATATATTATACTCCATTTTGAGTATTCCAATAGATTTCAGAAAGACTGAAAAAGTTTTTATTCGAAATGGCTCAGACATAACTATGGAAGAAACAGACCTTAATGGGGAATTATCCATCTTGCAAAATAACGACAGTTGACGCCTTTTGAGATTGTCCAAGGTTTGACCAACCCGCTGTCCATGATCTGTGTAAATGGTTAAGCAACACGTGTTCAAGGTCACCAAACTATTTAGCCAATCAAATGATGTGTAAAGTCATAATCAAGTTTAAGTTCTTAAGAGCATAAATGCGGAGTGAAGAAAACCTGCTGAACATCTTCACAATGGTCAAGGTCCACAGAATTAGTAATAAATCTTAGTAATATGTATAGTGAAGTAATTTATTTGATCATAGTAATTAACTTTGATACAGAAGCCATGAAGATAGTAGGAAAGAAAGACATGTATATTAAATAACATTCTATTAGATAGCAGAGTTACAATATTATATAAAGCCAAGTTTCTATTATATACAATATATACATTCTATAACACAGTTTACTTTTTAAAAATTGTTCACCAATTACATATTTTGTTCATAAAGTATATCAGTCTGCTTGAAAAAAGGATCAAAAGCTTTCAAATTGTTCAAATTGTCACCAGTTTTGAACTGAAAAAAAAAAAATCAGAGCCCCTGACTAAATAATACGGCTTCGTGAGTAATTGAGGGCTCTGATTTGCTGTATTCATTGTCGTACAGTTCAATCAAATCGCTGCATAAAAGATCTTCTTTAGTACAATAAAAACGCCTAATGATGTCATAGTTCGTAAAAGCTTGAGATTTTGAAGATGTTCAAGTTCTATCAAAGCCTATAATAAATTTGATCGAGAAATTTGTTTTCAACACAAATCTAGCCCAGAAGACAAAGGAATACATTTTACAAGCTTTTAACTTATTGCACAAAAACACAAAATATACAAAGACAGAGAAAACAACAGAGCTAAAAATCAACATGAGTTTATAGTAAATAACACCAGATCTTAGAAATAAAATGAATGGAGTTTTACGTCACCAGATCTTCGAGAAATATAACAAAAATTTTGATCAAATGTATCAGTTTATGGAAACATTTTCAGATATCACAATTTCATAGAGGTAAATATCAGTCAAAAATTATCAGAATACCTAAGTCTGATATGATTTTAATCTGGGAAATATCCACAAATTAATAGCAATTTTGCTGGTTTTGCTGGTGCCATTTTCATATCAAGATTATGTTTCTGACAGGCCACAGACATCAACATTTGTTCTATTAGCTAAATAAACATAGATATAGCAACTAAATTTCGAAATAAATGTATGAAAATTGATAAATTTAGTGCAATGCCCATGTTTAATCATAAAATATCTATGCACATTAATTAGTACAACAAAGCTTAGAACCTAACCCACTTTTTCACCCAATCACCTTAGACTAAATTTGTCTATAAAGTGGACACTTCTTCATTAACAAATTTTCAATCATGTGACATTTGAATGACAGCTAGCAGTTCAAAATAAGTAAAATTTTGTGGTTAAGAAGTTCAGTTAGAATATTATCTAACTATTACTTTACAGTTAAATTATACACAACTCAAGTTAAAATTGCTAAAAAAACAATATAAATTACATCAGTTTAGTTTCCATAGTCTTCACAAAACACAGTGAAGTCATTTACCGGCATCGGCACCAATTTCCTTCGATTTTTCCAAGCACATTCATGGGCAAGTAAATTTCTAGATTTGAAAACAAACCATAGAAATTGATAAATGTAGTCAGTTAAAATTCTATATACAGAGGGAATAAAATATTGTCTATAATTGATGTTCTGGACTTAATAACATGGCACAACTACTTCTACAGTTTGGTCTGGCGTTAGGTGTTAAACCAGTCTGAAATAGAAAAACAAAGTCAATAAATAAAAAAAAAATTTAATGAATTGAATTCTGAAGCAGTCTAAGAATATTTGAGTCCTAAACTTGTCAACTCATACCATATCTCTGATAGCTAGATACTGAGTGGTAAAATACAAGAAAATCGAGTGCAAGAACAACTGTCTGTATGTTTTATGGTTCAATATATGCTGATTTCACCATGTTAACCAGTGGAATGCCTAAAAATGAGGCAACTGTAAGTATGTAAGTACACATTTATTGCTAAAATAAGTTTATGATCTCCGATAAGGAAAAAAAGGTGATTTGGGTATATGACATTTCAACTTGCAAGCAACCAAAAGCTATAATGTTAGAAAATAAAGACATGATGTTTCTTGGTGTAAGTAACAAACCAAACAGGACATACAGTAGATCATATCAAGAAGTTAACAGAAAGCAGACATCAAGAAGCTACACAAAAGCAGAAATCAGAGCTAGCTTAATATGTAAAAATATGAATATCAATGAACCAAAAATGAATAATAGTAAGTGGAAAAATGAATATTAATGAGAGAAAAAATGAATATTAATGAGATAAAAATTTGGTATGTGAATAATTCCAAAAAATATATATGAAAAGATGAAATGGTCTATAAAAAAAGGTAGACACTAAATATATTCTAAAACCAAGAAATAAGGATAATGGCCATGGTCTATATAAAATGTGAATGCTAAAATATTCTATACAGTGCTTCTCAACAGGGAAGGAATAAAGAGAAGAATTGGAAAGCCATTGGGAGGTATTATTTCTAGGGGAGGAATCTACTGATGCCATTATTACCACGTATTTTTTGGATTGTGAGTTCAGCAGTTAATGATGCACTCACAAAGAAATATGGTTTTACAACTGAAATTGACGTCATTCACCCCGTACATCAATGAATATTCGGCCCAAGGCTCACAAATCTCGTGGTTTTATATACATTCATGGTTAATCGTTGAATATATTTTTTAATAAAATACCTTTCAATATGACTGATTTATTTTAGGGAGGAATAAATTTGGAATAACTCTTCCAGGGAGGAATGATCTCACTGAGGTTGAGAAGCACTGTTCTATAACAGTAATAATCCAGCATGCCAAGAGTCCAAAATAAGCCGTGCAATGATGTTGCCAATTTCCAGGAATTTTTACCTCTAGACCTTATTCCACCTGATTTTCCTTATCAGTCTCAGTTTCAACAGTTAATTTGGCTTTCTTATTTGGAATCTGAATTAATAAACATAATTATCAATTAAGAAAACTCTTGACATGCTTGATTGTCCAAGCAGTAACTCAGCTGAGCAATAATTAAATCACAAAGAGTGCTGTTAACAGACATTATAGGGAGAAGAACACAAACAGCTTACAATAAACACACAAACAAGATAAACAAACATGTTTTGCATCTAATATAAAAAAAAATTGTGAGAATACCAAATTTTATATACCGGTACTTAAATGTGGAAACCGATCTTGAAGTACCAATATTAAATTACATCTTAAGCATTAATTTATATCAAGCTATTGCAGATCACTACATTTGAGTATATGTTCAAAATTCATTTTTTATGGTTAATTCTATTGAGAAAGTATCTTTACAATGGGAATAGAGTTTGGGATATTTTAAAGTATATTAGTATAAACAGCTGTGCACAGTAACTGAAAGGGAGGAAAAAATTAAAATATACACACAGCAAAATCTTGATATGATCCTGTTGAAGCTAGGCTTGAATCACCACTAAGAACACTTTCACCACTGCTTACCGTGGTCCTACTAAATACATTACTGTGATCATGTGCTTTATTCTGAACTCTCTTATTTTTCTCTGATAAAATTTTACGCTGTAATCTACTTGATCTTCGTTTCTGTTTTGGTGTCTGAAATATACAATTTGATCATTTTCAAAAGGGATACGGTTATCATCACTTTAAGCCCACTGTACATTGGTGCATTGCATGGACAAGAAAACCTACCTTCATTTCCGTGTTTTTATGATTGATTACAAGTGATATCAGCTTACAATCCTCACGATTACTACTAGTTTTAGAAACTGGGGTTTACTTAAGTCTATGGGGCCAGTTGAGACACACTTGTGTTTAAAGGGTTAATGATCTTATGCAATATATGTCGTGTAAGCTTTTGCTCACCAATGCTAATAAATTCTGTATAAGCAAGAAAGTAAAATAGACCAAAGTATATATAAGCTTATACTTTACCAGTCAAGCAACATTCAAAAGTAGTTTCAAATCTCACCTCTGTTTTGGCCTTAAGTTTAGTAACAGAAATAGGAGCTCTAGCAAGAGGAGAAGCAAATACACTTCTCTGATGTAAACGGCTAGCAGAACCAGGTGTTTTAGTTTCATTCATCTGGAAAGTGACATGCAGTGAACAAACAATTAATAACAGTGCATAGTGCATATAATAACCAGTGAAAAACCAATCATCATGACTTTGTCTTATACCTTGACTGCAATAGCCACAATTCTTGTATTACAATTAAAGCAATTGTACATTATGGCTTATGGTTTACAAACTTTCTCAAGGGCACTCATTCTGTGTATTCATTAACATACAATCCAATCTAAGCGCTGCATTTACAAACTTCTGTGATACAGGAATTGTGGCTATGCAGTCAAGGTATAAGACAGAGTTTGCAATATATTGACAATGTGAAGATGAAAAATATTGTGAAACCTTGGTTTTCAGAATAGTTTTTTCTAAGATTGATCATTTAAATACAGAGATGACATAATTATGTCAAAAATTTAACTTTGATGCTTTATAAACATTCGTTACATTTTTTTCTGGCCAACCCGATATCTCAGAAGAAATCAGACTTGAATCCTGAAATCCACTTGCATAAGAATGATCAAACAATATAAGTTAACAAACCAAACAGTTTGAATAAAGTGAAAGAAAGTTGGATAACAGAATAAAGTGATTGAACAAAGTGCAAAAACTGTCAAAGGTGAACTGTAGTATAACTTGCAGAACTAACTAGCTACCTTTTGACAAACTGATAGTTTCATTTTAATACTGGCTGTAAAACTAGTTTTACTTTTATCAACCTATAGAAAACCATACACAATACATGTCTTTTGAAAATTCTATTTACAACACTGGGGCGCAATCATCTCATTGGTTAATCACAAGGTTTAAATATAAACCAATCATATAACTGCAAATCTTATAAGCTTAATCTTGATTTCACTCAAGTCATGTTTCTCAGAGAGTGTCCCCTATAGTACTATAACAACATTAAAAGCATAGATTCTTTGTTCCAAGATAACTCATGGTTAAAACAGCATCATTTGCAAAGTACAAGCTTTCTTCTCAAGACCAATGACCTAACACATTCTGATTTCAGGATCATGCCATAGTGCCAAATGAAATCTGTGTTTTTGTACCAGCAATGACAATGACAGTTATTCTTTAATAAATTGATCGAAAAATTCAAGGCTTACCCTTCTTGATTTATTTTGTAATGGTGTTTTGGTAGGTGTTTGTAATCGTCTTTTGACAGGTGTGGTTTTACTAACATGGGTACCAAAGTGTGCTTCTTCTACTGTTTGTTTAATCTTCTTTATGTGCTGAAAATTAAAGAGTCACATTTAGTTAGTAACCCCAACATTTGAATATTTTTCTAATAATATTTGATTGGAGTTCTTAAATATGTAAATTGTATGCCAAGTTGGTGAATAATCTAAAAGTAGTACTTTTAGTTACATACAAAATCTTAAAATATGAAATGTAAGGGGATTTACATCCTACTTTTCTGCACCATGTGGGTTAATGAAAACACAAGCCACGCCATGCAGGGTGCAATGAGGGAAATTTCGCCAGGACAGCTATATTAGCAGACTTTTTCGATTTTCAACTGTCGAGGGATCTTTAACATGCACAGCTTGTACGATTAGACGCTTTTTCCATGTCAGCCCCTCTTACTTGCATCACTGACAGGGGGAAACTTGTTGAAAAATCCAACTGTATTATCTCGACCTATGCCGGGATTATACCTTGGACCTTCAGGTTAGCGTGCAAGCATCTAATTCACCGAGTCACTGCGGCTCCCAAAGAAAATCTTAAAGTGAAACTTAGTTCCCCAATCAAGAAGTAAGATCTTAGAGAGATTAATCAAGCATAGTGCTTAAAAAATAATGACTATTACCCTTTGTTCTTTTTCTTTGATTTTAGATTCTTCATAATCTAGCCATTGTTGATCTATAAATGCATCGTATTTCACACCTCCCACTAAAAATTGTTTACAATTTTCTTTTTCCCATTCTGAAATAGCTTCTTTAACTTTAGCTTCAACCTACAATACAAAATACCTGTCATTAGAAATTACAAAACACAAGTAAAAGATGGAAATTCTAAACTCTACGAAAGTGACACTTTTTAGGGGAGCTGTGTCCCGATTATCTAAAAGGTTTTCAATCTAAAATATAGCAATTTTAAGAGGTCTATTTAAGTTTTCACTTGGTAATGGCTGTATACATACATGACTTACATATTACGAAATTATGTGTCTAGGCAGAGCAACTGCTAGTGTTGAAAAGGTCTTAAAAGTTTAAAATGCTATTATACGATATTTAGAAATATACTTCACTAATACAAACCTTGGGTAAATCTTTCTGAATTTTTTTCATATCCTTTTCCATTTGTAATAATTTACCACCACGATTCTTAAAGAATCGATCTGGATCTTTTGCATTTTTCTGTTAAAATAAAAAAGTTTATTGATCAACAATTTTTGCGGGGTTTTGATGGTGGATTTACTATTACTAGTCTCTCACTATGGTTAGAATTTTTGAACAATGTCTTTCAGAAATGATATTCAAAATTTTTATAGATACTCAAATTCAAAATCTCTGGAAGGAATTATACCTCAGCTTCTAAGAACTGTTTGAATAATGATTCTCGTTGTGCCACTTTATCTAATAACTCTCTATTCTGTTGATAATAATCTTTAACTTTAGCTAGTTCTCTTTCATGTATTTCTAATAACTCTTCTGTAAACTCATCTGAAATATTATCAAGATCAAATATTAATTAGACATGGTCAGCATTTCAAGAATCAACATTTCATGTATTAACCAATTAAATTTTCAACTGGTATCGCATAATCAGGAATTCTTGTAATTTGTGGTTTAATATTATCTCTGACCATATGATATATGCTGAACCAGAATCAGGTAGGTATGACAAGATCATAATTAATTTGGTGTATCAATGATAAGATGATTCATTGAAAGTTATAAATATACATACCCTCATGGAAGATCATATCAAAATGTTCTCGTTGTTCTTTGCTATAGAAACATGTGTCCCACCAGCTAGTCAATTCCTTACGTATACCCAATACAAATCGTTCAATATTCTGTAACTTCATTTGTTCACAGCGAATAATCTCCTCACGTAAACATTGTAGAATTTTACGTTTATAACCTTCTTTACCAGCACAGAATGCATTACGTTCAGATAACGATATATCTAATCTATCCCATAAACTTTTCACTGTCTGCCATAAATCATTACATATCTGTTTAGCTTCCTCTCTCTTTGATAAAAGCTGAAGTAGAAATTCCAAAGATCATAAACAGAATTCAAACTTTAAAGGGACAGATGTTGCATTTTTGGGGTTTATTTTAGCCTTGAATATATGTACAAATAGTCTTCAGAAGTCCTTTAAATCATTTCTTAATACTTTTTCATGCACGACCTTGCGTCACAGTTTTTTGATGTGCCTGATTTTGCATTTGAACTGAAAAAACAAAAGCTTTATAATTAGAAATCTGAGGAATATTTATAACCAAAGAACACATTTCAATTATTGCTTTATCATTGACAATTTGACACACTTGAATTTGACTGAATTTGCATTCACTAAAATATAAAGTTAACAAACGAATTGGAAAATTCAACTCTACCTCTTGCTGTAAAGATAGTAGTTTTTTCAAGTTATCAGTAGATAAAATAAAGGAATCTTCAGCCTCTAAAACAACATCCTTTTCAAAAGATGTTTCTGGATCCTGTTCTAACTCATCCATTAATTTAATGATGTCTTTCTTGGTTGTTAAAAAATCAGATAAACGTTTGTCCTGAAACAAAACAAGAACTACAAGTACAAGAGGAAAAATGTTTGCAACATATGAGTGCAAATCTTTTTAAGAAAAGGTTACAAGGATCTTATTTTTCAAAATATAAGCTTATCTCATATAAAAAAAATTAGTCCTTAGTTTTAGTATGTTGCAAGTTTCACATGATAATGAAAAAAATGTTTGATTACAGTAACAAAAGGCAGTTTTGAAAAACTGGCTTTCTGTTAAAATGTCTTCTTTAAATTACCTTGGTGGATTTGAGTGAAGCAACATGCTTTTCTAATTCTTTGATCTGATCTCTAGATGGTACACTACCAGTTGGTATGTAATATGGTGTCATACACAATGCTTCACATAAGTTCTGATCTTGTCCTTTTAGTCTGTTCATATCATTTACTCTTGTATTCTTTTCATGTGACAATGACTCAACTTTCATTCTTAGATCCTTTTCTTTCTGTATCATCGGTAAACCTGACTGACTCTGAAAACAGAGTTCAACATTCAAAAATTCTGCATTAACAGTTAACATTATGATATTGGTATCAGTTAACCTTGTTTGAAATGTTGTTAAATTTAGTGAAATGGTCTAAATGGGACATAATCCTTGTCTTTTCTTTCAGTTAAAGGGATATCTTCATAAAACCAGGAGGTGATTTTTTTAAAGCCACTGAACACCATTCTTCAGACTGTTTTCTGATGTGTTAACATGTTATAAACTTACTATCAGACATAAACAAATAATCAAAACTAGTCTAGACCCTTACCTATAAGCTTAAGCCTCCAAAGGCAATGGTAGCTAAGTAACTGTTAACTCACCTTATAAACTGGTAACTGAAGTTCCTCACACAGTTCTTTAACCTGGAGAGAAAATTCACTGATACTCTTCTGCATTCTATCTTTTAATGCATCTTCTTCTTGTAACATCTCTGATATCAAGGTCTGTAAATGGAGGGAAACTGTGTCACCTCGGGCTCTGATGGCATCGTCTGGTATTCCAATACTTTCCCATATTGCATAAAATTTATCTAGTGACTTGTCAAAGAAAGCATGCACTTCTGACTTTATACGCTGCCTGGAATATAAGGGAAAAAAAAGACAGTTAGTCTACAGTCTGGCTATGGACTGTATTTTTTACTTCATTTTTTAGCCCAGCATTAATTGGAATTGGAAGCAAAAGACAATAAAATCGCTGATGCTGATTGCCTGAGGCAGCCAATCAAGTCACCTGAGACTAAAGCCAAAGGCAGGAAATGTTCCATAATTTCAGAGCTACTCTCTGATCGATCTTAAGTTTATGATAAATAAACTTAGACAGTCTTAGTGTTGTCATTAAAGGACATTAATGTTCTTTGTGTTAAGTGCAAATTTGATTGATTTCAGCACACAAGTTAACGATTTGAGAATAAAACCTGCCTACAAAAGTGCAAACTAAGTACCTACGGCACATTACAGAGATACCCATAAAAGTAGTTGCCATTAGTACGTTCAATAAAGTAGATCTAGGTAGTTGAGCTATGTCTACATGTTAGTCGAAATTGTAGGCTATCACTACTGTCTACTCGGCTTCTAACAACTTGTAAATAAGTATCTTGTCAAGGTTTATGGTCAAATTGTGAAATTGCAAAGTGCTGAAATCGATCAAATAATGTGTACTTGCCACTAGATCTACAGTACAGTACCGTACTTAGTAAAGTACATTTCTTAAAAATATAAATTGACAACTTGACCCAAGAATTAGTTACTCAACAGATCCTCATCGCCAACACTCAGACTAAATGAATATCACTGAGACTATCACTCAATTTGTTCAACTTGTTCAAGTGGCTTCCATCACAATCTTACACAGATAAAACTTTCAAAATAAAAAAAAAGTCGAAGACCGAAGAAAGATTACAAGACAAATGCTTGTTTGTGGGGCTTTTGAATTTCTCAAAGAGAAAATAAAGAATAAATGGGAAATACCTCTCGCTCATGATGCGTAGTTTGTCCGTTAACTTGATTCAAAACAAAAATTATTATTTTTAAAAGTAATCTGATTTTTTTTTTAAACCATAACACTATTTTCTTCTTGCCGCTTTCGTTTTCAAAGGTAAATGAAAAGATGGCATTTGATTGGATGATTTCGAAAATTCCCGTCATGCAAAAAGAATGGGAGATAACTCGCGAGACATTATCAGACAACAATACTATGTTACTCCCGTGGAGCCATATTATATAGAGAGCTCTGCCTAGTTCAAAATAGAAGAGTGACATAAACTTATAGAATTTATAACAAGTTTTAAAAACGTCGGTGGTAAAAAAATATCTCAACACTATTATAGAGTCAGCACAGCTATTTGTGGTATATCTTGAAAAGAAGACTGTACCTGAGTCTGTTTTGCAAAGATATTCCCCTACCCCCCCCAATTTGCTCCATTCCAATTTTTATTTCTGCAGTTCCACTAGAATTTGTTTTATCATAAATCTTTACCTTGTGACCTAGGCCAGTGCTTTCATGAGACTGTGTTCTTTTCACCATCTAACACTAAAATTAAGTGTTTAATGACGTCACTGATTGCAAATTATCATTTATAACGTAACGTCCTTTACGAATAGTGACGTCATCGAACAATTTAGTTTTAGAGGAATTGCAAGAACCTCTATCTCTGTTACACATAAACATTTCAGAAAACCTCTTTACAATCCCTTTAAATATATTTAGATTGTTTCTTGATACTTCGGAGTTATACAAATTTCATAATGTATATTATTAGTTTCTTTACCAAAACCGAACTGCAGTAACCTTGTGAAGGTCACACTATTCAACAAGTTTTACCCAAGCACAACAATGACGAGATCTCATGCATAGTACCAAACAAATGAGATCCCCCCCCCCCCCCCCCACCATCACATCCTAAGGCTTAATTTGAAGCTTCAACAGATCAACTCATGACGGTCATGGACTGGGTAATGCCCGATTCTCAAAGTAAATGACTTCAGTATATAGGGTCCCCTGTCAGTGTTGGGATTCCAAAGCAGAAACGCCATAGAAATCCCCCACCCCACCCCCTTTTGAAGGGTCTGAGAAAAGCTCAGACCTAAAAAGATTACATATTAAGCGCTAATAAGGATTACATGTTATTAAGCGTTTATGAAAATTACATGTTATTAAGTGCTCATGAAGTAATATTACTTCATATTTTGTAAGATCAGTATCATAGCCTACATATTCGGGGTTGGAAAATAGGACACAATCATATTGACCTATAAAACCTGTTGGCTTATGACAACGAGAAATTTTCTTATGCAAGTCGGTTTACTTAGGTGTATGACGATATTATGTGAACTTAAACATCATTTAGGAAAAGTTAATTTTTCAATAAAAGCTGACGTTGTACTTGGAAAGTGTTATTGTGCTAAAATTGTTAAAGTTAATTCACTTATAGCACAGTGTTCTAATTAGGCGAGGAAATTTAGGCATAATGTTGGAATATTTTATTTGTTTCTTCGCCTTCATAGCTGCTTTAGCTGCAGCATTTTACATGTAAGTTATTTTTTATTTTATTGTATCAAAATAAAATAATTTATATTGATCAATTCAGAATCATTTTCATTTGAAATCCTGGGTTCATGAAAAAATCATTAGAAATCTATAACGTTACCAAGTCCGAAATCATGATTAAAATTTAACCTACATTGATATAGGTGCAAAAAGTTTTTTCTTGTATTTGCCAATGATATAACAAGTTTTCACGAATGAAGGAAATAATGACCCTTGGCCTTTATATGGATAGCTGAGTGGAGGTATTATTATTACTAAGTATCTACTTTTAGTAACGGGACAGCTGAATGGGGTTACATTTTTTGACTGGGCATGATTGAAATAAGCAAACTCACTGAGACGAATCATTTCTTCAGATTTAAAGGGATTGTAAAGAGTTTTTCTTAATTGTTTATAATGTGTATTAGGGACACAGATATCATCAATTTGCTCCATTCCAATTTTTATTTCTGCAGTTCCACTAGAATTTGTTTTATCATAAACCTTTACCTTGTGACCTAGGCCAGTGCCTTCATGAGACTGTGTTCTTTTCACCATCTAACACTAAAATTAAGTGTTTAATGACGTCACTGATTGCAAATTATCATTTATAACGTAACGTCCTTTACGAATAGTGACGTCATCGAACAATTTAGTTTTAGAGGAATTGCAAGAACCTCTATCTCTGTTACACATAAACATTTCAGAAAACCTCTTTACAATCCCTTTAAATATATTTAGATTGTTTCTTGATACTTCGGAGTTATACAAATTTCATAATGTATATTATTAGTTTCTTTACCAAAACCGAACTGCGGTATATTTAACCTTGTGAAGGTCACACTATTCAACAAGTTTTACCCAAGCACAACAATGACGAGATCTCATGCATAGTACCAAACAAATGAGATCAAAATTGAAGATGGGTGGCGCTGGTATGAATTAAAGCGGCGTACAAAGGCCTATTGTATACAGTTTCTGCACATGTCTTAACTCCCTGAACGCATTAGGTGTCCAGATATGATAAACATATTGTTATTTACAGGTATATTACATGGCATCATGGGCTCTTCAAGAAGTTTGGTATTCCTGGACCCGAACCAACATTCATGGGTCAACTTACCAAATATGGCGGAGTGGTAAGTTTCATCCAGTTATCGGATTATTATTTAAACAATGTAATTTGCTCAAAAATAAGAAAATTTGATGTTACTTCATTTATCATCTTCACAATGTCGAGCTAATATTACGAAATTCGTACTTCGTACGTAATAAAGCCATTCAGGTCTGTGAACACAAAGCCATAATGTTCACAGTCTTTTCCGTCGAGGGCTATGCTTGTTTATATTCCCTGGCGCATTATTCAATCAATCGTGATATAAGAATAGTGGCTATTGCAGTCAAGGTATAAGTTCTTAATAGCTTGGCATTATAGGGTTAGGGTTTACATCTGTACATCTTTTTACCTGTATATATCCAGGCTATATGTCAATTCTGTCCAATCATTGACACTGTTATAGTGGATATAGAGTCATTTAATATTGTACTATATTTTAGGCTGTTGGAGAAATGGACAGAGAATTAATGAAAAAATATGGGAAGGTCGTTGGGTATGTATTATTTGTGACAACCTATAGCCCGAATATCAACCAATAGCAATTCAGTTACTTTGCGTTAGCCTGAAAGAGGTCGCTGACCCCACTGCCATCCACGATCTGAAGAAATTCATATGCATCTCATGTTCTAGGTCATTTGATATATTCAACCAAATGACAAAGTCCTAATAAATGGACCTGCACGCCATAATACATTATAGCAGCATAATATTCTGAAGAAAGGAGATATTAAACTTTATTTGAATCATTCTTTTTGTAGTTACTATCATGGTCGTACTCCAGTTCTGAATGTTGGTGATCCCGATCTGGTAAAAGAAATCTGCATTAAACATTTCAACAATTTTTCTTCAAGACCAGTAAGTATGTCGTATGGAATGCCTGAGCACCTTCATTAGATGAATTATGATAAAGGGGTAATTTGATTTTTGGGGAGTTGGAAATTTGTTTTTGCTCGAAACTATACACCAAAATCTAGAGAAATATGACCCTTAACCCCATGGATTTCCTTAAATTTCGGTTACCTTTCAGTTCAATGTACCAAAGGATCTTTATGAAGAAGCTTTTTTGACTGTTGTCAACGGTGAGAGGTGGAGGAACTCTCGTTCAGTTCTTTCTCCATCATTTACATCGGGGAAAATGAGAGCGGTAGGTAGAATTTATTGTATTTCTGTTAGAAATAAGAGCTATTAAACCCCAGGCTAGTTCAGTTTAAAAGCAATGATGTTGTAATTTTACATCAGAGTACAGAAATAAAAACAACAATTTAACCAGAATAACGAGGATAACAATTTAGCTCCTGGGGAACTCTGTCAACCAACTCGGCCAAACTTCCTCGCATTGATCTTTCTCAATTTATCCGTGTACCCATTTACATCTGGATTATGGATCCAGAGTATGGCGTATGGAGTAGGCCTATGAATTAATGAGAAACGATTACTTTTATCCAACGACCTTGATGTCAAGATTCACCCAGCTATGGGAGAATATTGAAATATCTCATTTTTCTCTCAGATGGTACCCCTGATGAAAAATTGCGTAGAGAACTTTTTGAAGCACCTCGAAAAACATGCTGAGAGTGGGAAAGCGGTAGATGTTAAAACGTAAGTATTGTGACATCCTACTCAGGTTATCCAAGTAGATAATCGTTATTGAACCAGCAACAGAATCATTGCGTTTGCATTAGGCGTTTCAAAAGACGTACAAGGATTCCTATAGAGCTGCCCCCAATACCGGAAATGCTGGGTGGACGCCCTAATGGAAGCCTATCATAACAGGATACCCACCCCTAAATATATAATTACGATATAAGTACATGATTCAGATCCAATTTTGATGTTTTAGGATGTTTAGCGGTTTTACATTGGATGTGATTTGTACCACAGCTTTCGGAATAGATATTGATTCTCAAGGTAACCCAGATAACCCATTAATCCTAGCTGCAAAAGATGCATCACAATTTAACTTGAGAAATCCTTTTAATCTGATTTGCAGTAAGTACGATAAATGGTCACGTCTAATCTCAATTTCCAAGCACAGGCCACAATTCTGTAATTTTGCTACAAAATATTTTCAATCATAGCAATGTTCGCAGGTCAGGATACTTTTAATCTACAGTTGGCTTAGTGTGATTTATGGATATGATAATGGAAACAGCAATCGTGTTTGAACCACGTTATTTAGCATTGTTAGATACTTAGACCGACACATCTGCCTCTAATGCAGCCTCCGATAGCTATTTGGAAACAGATGTTTCAGTCAATGTTAAAGCTAAGCTTCTGTATTATATAGGAGCATTGATTTCTATCAAATCTTTTCACTTACAGAGATGTCGAAAGGGATCTCTCTCTTTAAACGATGAAGAGCATTATTTACTGTTGTCGAATTTCATATTTTCGTTTTGTACATATTTTAAGTGTAAATTCGATTTTCAGTCTTGTTGCCATTTACGATACCCATTATGGATTTTTTTGGTGTTGGTTTTATGAAAAGGGAGCCCAAGAAATTTATGATCGACACAATAGAAAAAGTTATTGCTGAGAGACAGAATAATCCATCTGTAAGTTTTCATAGGCTTCAAATTATTGATATGGGTATAGTCAAAAAGACGACTCGTCTTTTCTTGAGGCACTACCAAAGATAGAGAAGACATCTATAGAAATAGAAATTCCTAGTTTGAAGTATTTTTAAAGGAATTTTGCCATTTTCGCCTATTTCTAGTATTTCTAAAGACTATTACATAATTATATATTCAAGACTCAAATCAACCCCCCAAAATGGCGCATATGTCATTTTAAAATGGCGCAATAATGTAAATTCTTGTTTGGGTTCACTTATGAAATATATTTTTTCAGGACAGAGCAGACTTCGTATCTCTGGCAATGAAGGCCAAAGAAGATTCTGAAAAACGACAGGAAGGCAGAGGTAATAAGTGTTGGCGAAATGATTTAAAATAATTAGGCTAATATTGACTTGTTGCAGATTTTTCGCGTAACCGGAGGTTTGGTATAAATGAAGCGGAAAAACCCTTGGGTGATAAACTTTTTCGGGTTTTTTTAATCGGTTTATTTTTCGTATTCAACTGAACTGAATGGACAAAAATGTAATTTTTGAAATTCGAAAGTTTGTACACGTTTATTTGTTGTGTTGTGATGTGACCCAGTGGCTCAACTCCCCCACTTTCTCTTCCGGGAATTTTTTTTAGCATATGCCCTTGCATTTTTATCATGGGTTGGGGCTCCCTTTGGGGTGGGTCTATGAACATTGTTCAAGAAGGCAGTTCCTATGGTGGTTGAGAACTTTTCGGACCAAGAAAGCATGTCGAGGCCCAAATTGATATCGGCACAACCAGTTTTAGGCTGTGTGTAGTTATTAAAAGTGGTTTTTTGTTTCAGTTTTCAATCAACATGATCTGATTGGAAATCTTCTTGTTTTTATGTTGGCTGCTTATGATACAACATCAACCACTTTGTCATTTGTATCATATTGTTTAGCCACCCACCCAGACATTCAGGATAAAGTTCTTCACGAAATCAACCAGAAACTTGGAAAGGTAACAATTTCTGGAATTTTATATTTTTTTTGTAGAGATTTTTTTTTAAATTTTCATGTGTATCAGAGACACTGATAGCATCGATTTGCACCGTTCTGATTTCCAGTAAGACGTCTGTGACGTCACTATCTCAAATGCTGCGAAATGGTACCACTGTATATTATGAAATACTTCTTCAAGCAAGTGAAAAGTTCATTAGCTGCTACTTAAGTTTCGCCAATGTGTTGTTTTGAATTCGGGTTTCGTTTTGCGGTTCGGATCGTTAGTACTTGATTTATTTATATATTGAGAAATTTTGCGATAGTGACATCATAAAACGCTTAGTTTTAAATTTAGGCATATTGCTGAATTAATTCCCCTTTTCAATTTTTATTGACAGGATGAAGAACCTGATCATGAAAATATTACCAAATTGAAGTATTTACAACAGGTTATTGATGAAACTCTTAGATTATTTCCAGCATTGATAAGGTAATGTTGATTTACAGTCTACTAATCTTGTAGAATCGAAACTATATTGCTGTTTACGTAAACCTTTTAAATAGTTTTGTCGTTCTAAAAATGAACGGCAGGTTACTTTAATTCCAACCTACTTCCAAAACTAGACTGCCCCTTTAACTCATGGAACGACTAAAACTATTTATATCATAACGCTATATTTTAGAACGGTTCGATATTGTGCTGAAGATATAGATATCAATGGTACATTTATTGCTAAAGGAACGGAGATATCTTTTCCTGTATTTGCTATACAGAGGGATCCTGATTTTTGGGAGAATCCTGACGTGTTTGATCCAGAAAGGTAAATATCTGCCTTTATAACTTTGTAATGGAACTAGCGGACTGGAAGTAGAGTTATTATGATTATACCTTAAACTAGGAATTTTACTTTTATACAAGTCTTTTCTCTATGACAGAGACGTCATTTTAACTTTCAAACGCTGATAATTCTGGATACACATGAATTTGAAGGCTCAGATTTTGATGGTGAGCTGAAAATACAATTTCAGCTTTTGAGACTATATATGATTGGTCAAACAGATGAAGAACCTGTCCCTTAAATGAACATTTATTGAAGTAAAAAGGTCACTTGATATTTTTCCTTTCAGGTTTTCACCAGAGAATAAAGAATCCATAAATCCATATTCCCATATGCCTTTTGGAATGGGACCTAGAAATTGTATCGGCCAACGTTTAGCTCTGTTAGAACTCAAATTAGTTCTGGTTTGTATTCTGAGAAGCTATAAGATATGTTGTACTCCAGAAACCGAGGTAAGTCAATACGAGTAGGTGATACGAAGTGAAATGTGTAAACTGGGTTTGACCTCAACCGTCTCCTTTGGTTCGTTGCTGCATCGTAATCTTAGAATACCCTCCAGAGATATTTGATGGTCCCTTCATTAAAAGAATACTGCGTATTAGAATAAAAATAAAATTTCAAGTCGCAAACTTGATCAAGTGTATATATTCATCAGTTGAACTTGTCAGGTGTCATAACTAAAACATAGAATCTCTATATAAGACGACATAACCATTAAACTAAGTAATTATTCAAAAACGCTTCTAAGCGTGTTTCAAAATTACTTAGTTTTATGGAATTATTGGATTAAATAGGGATTCTGTAGTATAGTTTTGGTAAGTCCACTGGACTCATTTCGGCCAAGTTTGAACAAATTTTGGTCACCGTAACGGGTAGTGTACATTTAAATAGCATTAAATTCGCTTCTTTGGACTTTTCAAAAAAGTGGATATGACGGCTATTTGGAAAGCTAACAACCAAGGTCAATATCAAATATTGGTCGTAGAACATCAAATTAGCTATGTGTAATCTAGACCTAGGCCAAGAAGGCAGTAACAAAATTTACACCTGGAAGACTAAATAATGTCGCTGTGTGATGAGACTGGATAGTGCTAAAAATTTGATTTGATGCCTCTAGATTTTACCTTAGATCTACTGACTTTTTTTTCAGACACCAAATGTGAAAATGGCCAAAGGCGAACTCTTCTTAAGGA
This sequence comes from Lottia gigantea, assembly GCF_000327385.1. Taxonomy (NCBI): domain Eukaryota; kingdom Metazoa; phylum Mollusca; class Gastropoda; family Lottiidae; genus Lottia; species Lottia gigantea. Next base: position 1,787,993 of record NW_008709640.1, on the reverse strand, counting down.
CTGAAAAACCCATACATGTCCGTTTTGAGAAGCGATAAATACCACGCCAGTTTGACTAATCAGTAATAGTGTGAACTTTTAGCTTTCTTAGCCATGTGTATCCATTATTAATTCCCATTCAATTTTCATCTGGTGTCAGTTAACAAATGCTACTATTACAATGTTTATTATATGTTATTATATAACACTAACGTTTAAACGGGTATTTGGACTCAGATTCTAAAAAGTATATTATGTAGATTTTTATAACCTTTTTTTATTTTTCTATGACCTCGTACTTTATATTAACGTCAATAAAATAATGTAGTTTTTGTACAATTGAATTTTTTCACCAAAAAGGAATAATTCTAATATAGTTGTAGTCTGTCGTCTGAGCAGTTCGAGGGGAGATAATTCTATGTTCCTTGCGCTGTAAATTTTGCAAACAATTCAATTATTTTTATCTGTTCATTGGTCTTCGAAGTATCGAATACTACAAATCACATGAAACAGATTGGTTGAACAAATTCATGGGTTAGAAGAATGAAATTGTTCTTATTCCTTTGAACCCTAAGAGTTTTGACAAAATGACATCAATCCTATGGCCTAATAGAAGAAAGAAAAAGAAATTGCAATTTTGGTTTTTTTTTGTTTATTATATAATGTTTGTAACAATAGTTAATTCAATAACACTAACATAAAATGATTATTTTTTGGTTTCTTATCATTTTACCGCCAGAATTGTCATGCCAACGATTAGGCTATGCTGATATTCACATATTCCAAAAAAATGCTTCGCAGACGGAACACCAATAGGCCTACATAGTTCTGGGAGATCCTTCAATGCACTGTTTGGATTCTGCATTTTAGCTATCTTATTCTTTTCTAAACCTACTATACACACCTGTTATTAATCGGGGTAGCATTTGGAGCCCTTTCTACTCCACTGGGACCGGATTGGATGTGTGCGGGTAATCGAGCGCGACTTTCTCAGGCAATATAACGAACACACCGCGCATGCGATATTGATAATTAAAGACGGCGGCACCCAGTGAAGTATTGACAGAATCGATCCTATAGGAAATGTTGAATTGTGACAAGAGTAGGCCTACCCTGCCTGTACAATATCCGATCACCAGAAGAGTAACGACAACAATAACAACTGCATTCTCTCTCGTTTTTCATCTTTTGAACTGTCACTGTAATCAGCCATTTTGATAAACGCTGAGTGAAAGCCGCGTTGTGTGCGGGGAGTAGTGTGGTGAGCAAGTAGCGCGTGCTATTTGCGCCGCGCTTTTGGTGGGCTCCAATTTTTCTCCGTGTGTGGGGGCCTTTACTAAATAATATTATTTTATATTTTGGAAGTACAGTGCGTATATTATGGCCTACATATTTGGGGTCGGAAAATAGGACACATTAAAGGATGACTTCGATTGGAGCTCAGGTTTGACTGCAGGTTCTATGTTATATTTGATGGCGTTGAGACTCCTGTGGCGTAATATTTGACCCAGTTAGAAGATCGGGTCTGACTTTAGCTATTTTGAAGGTCGAATACGAGTTATCAAGACCGCATTTAGTGCCATATTGCTCGATCAAGTTCGATTGTAACTCTCACTCGACATGCACATGGTAGATAATTAATTACGTCATTTCCACATTAGTTCGACCACAGAGTTTCAATCGAAGCCACATTTTATTCTCGATACAGATATAACCTTGACCTATATAAAACCTGTTGGTTTGACAACAAGAAATTTTCTTATCCAAGTCGGGTTACTTTCTGTATGATGAAATTGTATGAACATCGTTTAGGAAGGGTTAATTTTTAAAATAAAAGCTGACGTTGTACTTTAACAGTGTTTAATTTAATTCATTTTTTGCACAGAGTTCTAAATAGACGAGGAAATTTAGGCTTACTTTATAAAATAATGTTGGAATATTTTATTTGTTTCTTTGTCTTCATAGCTGCTTTGGCTGCAGCATTTTACATGTAAGTTATTTTTATCACAAAAGTTAAGAATACATATTTATCAATATTCAGAGTGATTTTCATTTCGGTTTTCTGAGAAGAAAAAAATCACCTCAGTGAAACAGGTAAGGTGCTGACATGGAAAAAGTCAGTTCAGATGGGACAATAAACGCTGTGCACGCTGTGCACGTTAAAGATCCCTCGCTCGACAGTTGGAAATTGAAAAAGAGCAGGCTAATGCCATTGTCCTGGCAAAATTTCCCTCATTGTGGCCTATCTTGCATAGCGTTGCCCGTCTTCAGTAACCCACATGGTGCAGAGAAGTAGGACGTAAAACTCAATTCATTTCATTTCATTGTTTTTAATGTCCGAAATAAAGATTAAAATTTAGCGTACTTTGATACAGATTATGCACAAAAAGATCTACATAGAGAACACTATTAGATATGAATAATCTATTTGCCGCAGTAGGCCTATATTAGGTTCTTTCTTGTTTGCCAATGGAAGGCTATACTCATATCGCTATATATATTTTATATATATATAACTCTATGACTATAGCCTATACTACAACCTTTCACGAATATAAACAATAACGACCCTTGGCCTTTATAAGCCTTTTTAGTAACGAGACAACTGAAATGGGTTAAAATTTTTAACAGAGAATAAATGAAATAAGCAAACTCACCGAACGGGAGATCAAAATGAAGAGCACAATGCTGTTGAATTAATGCAAGGGACAGGGACAGAAGCTCCATTCGTTCGAGCAATCATAACTTAGTCTCAAAAACGTGATTTTTTTGGCTAAACTAGTCAATAATAGTGTGTTCACAGCTCACCGTCTAAGTTTGAGCCCTCAAATCCATGTGTGTCAAAAATTATCCGCATTTCAAAGTTAAAAAAATACGAGTCGTTTTTTTAACGTTCTCTATTTTATATAGAAAAGACATATATAGAAATAGAACGTTAAATTCCCTAGTTTGGGGGTAATTTTCATACATTGCTAGAACTTCTAAGACTATATTTACATATATTCAAGACCTAAATCAGCCAACGAAAAATGGCGCATCTAAACCTTTAAACGTATTTAGAAAGTTTATTGATGCATCGTAGTTATACATGATATGATATTCTGCATGATCATTATACAAATTTCATTAATAAATCATTATAAATTATCAAACTGCGGTCTTTTTAACCTTGCCAAGGCCATTCAAACTTTTCCAAGTTAAAAACCGAAAATACTTGTATATAATTATAAATACCTTTTAAAGAAGTTTTATCCACGCCCACCAATGTCGAGATATCTGTATGTATAATATCAAACAGGTGAGATCAAAATTACAGATGAGTTGCGCTGGTCTGGATTTGAAGCGGCGCATCAAGTTTCTACTCTGAACACAGTAAGTGTCGAGTTATCTTGCCTGGTAGAATATAATACATGAAAAGGATTTCTTTTGATTTCCATTGAACCCATAAACATATTGTTATTTACAGATATATTACATGGCATCATGGGCTCTTCAAGAAGTTGGGTATTCCTGGACCCGAACCAACATTCATGGGACAACTAACAAAATATAGCGGGGTGGTAAGTTTCATCTAGGTTTACTCCTAGTATAAAGGATTATTATTTATACAAGTGGTTGTCATTTTTTTCTAGCTTTCGTGATCTTTGATCGCTTGCAGTCGAAGTAGCCTACGACGTTCGTAATAGTTTGACGTTGTGAAGATGTTCATAATAGGGTTCGGGTTTAAGTACATCTTTTTACCTCTAAAGGCTATGTCAATTCTGTCAAATTTTGGAGGTAGAGCTACTTTGGCTAGTTGATTTGAGTCTTGACTTTATGTAAATAGTATTCAGAAGTTCTACGAAAATCGCATAATTGCTTCAAAAATACTTCGAATTAGGAATTTTTTTCCTATTTCTATAGATGTCTTTTCTATATAGGACAGTGTCTAAAGAAAAGACGACTTAAATTTCAACTTTCAAACGCCGATAATTCTTGGCACATATAGATTTGAAGCTTAAAATTTCGATGGTGGGCTGAGAATTCTATTACTTATTGGCTTCCCAAAAATAAATCCCGTTTCTGCGACTAAGATATGATTACTCATCTTTCCCTTTAAAGTTGATATATAGTCTCATATTATTCTGTATATTGTAGGCTGTTGGAGAAATGGACAGAGAATTAATGAAAAAGTATGGGAAAATCGTTGGGTATGTATTTTTTTTAACGTTATTTGTTGATTGTGATTAAGCTTTAAGGTCATAAATTCCTAACTTCTTGGACTCAATCGGTATATATGGCCATGATATGACACGTATCTCCCTCCTGGGCCACTTCATCTTCGCCACAACAACCGACATTTAGTGTGCGGTGATCCACGACAGTCCTGTAGTTATATGAAGAATATCTTGCATTGTTGATCGAAGGACGTTCTGACCTACCTTGTAGGTTATAGTCTGCGGATGATATCTATCTTTTTTCGCTACCTATACTCCGAAAATTAAACAAAATGAATCCTGCAATCGCAAAGTTTGCTTTATCGAATACGTCCTTCCTCGATTAGTGACGTCATCACACACTTATTTTATGTGGAATTGCACGAATCAAAGACGTCTGATTGAAATAGGAATGGTGTAAATTGATTATATCAGTGTGCTCAATACACATTAACAATTTAGAAAACCCCCGTACAATCCCTTTAATTTCTAATATTGTTATATTATTAGTTACTATCATGGTCGTACTCCAGTGCTGAATGTTGGTGATCCCGATCTGGTAAAAGAAATCTGCATTAAACATTTCAACAATTTTTCTGCCAGACCAGTAAGTATAAAATACGCGAACAGCTTCGTTAGTTATGCTAATTAAAGGGGCAATCTGATTTTTTGGGAGGTGGAAATTATTTTTGCTCAAATTTATGAAAACTAAAAGCACAAAAACCCTTAACCTCATGGAATTCCTTAAAATTTCCTTAAATTTGTGTTACCATTTAAGAGTTAATATGATTTTCCTAAATTAATCAAGAGACAATTGCTTGATTGTCTTTGGTAATATATTTTCAAAAATACCAACCCTTTCAGATTAATATACCAAAGGATCTTTATGAAGAAGCTTTTTTGACTGTGGCCAATGGTGAGAGGTGGAAGAACAATCGTTCAGTTCTCTCTCCATCATTTACATCGGGGAAAATGAGAGCGGTATGTAGATAGTTGTATTTTAGCCCCAAACTTGTTCGTTGTTATTGTCTATTGTTCGGTTAAAGAGTAAGGTCTTTTGGTAATATTGTGATCATACATTATAATACGGAAAAAAACAACCATTAACAAGAATAACGATGTTAACAATTCAGTTTCTGGAGGACTCTGTCCATCAGCTGGTACTTATCCGAACCTTTTTCAGATTATCCGGAGGCTTACCCAACTAAGTCGTCTGGAATAATGAGAAAAAGTGAACAGACTTCCATCCAATTCTGATGTCAATTTAGTCATGGCCCCTGGTAAGTCCAACCAGTGAATACACTTGTTGACCAAGTTTGAGACTTTTATGCCCATTCTAAGAGGTAGTATTCTTTTAAATATCTTATTTGTGTATGTTTGTTTGTTATATTTCTCTCAGATGGTACCCCTGATGAAAATGTGCATAAAGAACTGTTTGAAGCATCTCGAAAAAAATGCAGAAAGTGGGAAAGCGGTAGATGTTAAAACGTAGGTATTACGACATCCTCCTTATCTTAGCCGATTAGATGATCGTCATTGAATCAGCAACAGAATCATGGACGTATGCATTAGGAGTTCCAAAAGACGTACAAGGATTCCTATAGAGCTTGTCCCCCGATAACAAGAAATACTGGGTGAACGCCCTAATGGAAGCCTATCATAACAGGATAAACACCCCTAAATATGTAATTACGATATACGTACATGATTCAGATCCAATTTTGATGTTTTAGGATGTTTAACGGTTTTACATTGGATGTGATTTGTACCACAGCTTTCGGAATAGATATTGATTCTCAAGGTAACCCAGATAACCCATTAATCCTAGCTGCAAAAGAAGCAGCACAATTTAACTTTGGAGATCCCTTTATTCTGATTTGCAGTAAGTATGATTAATGGTCTTGTCGGATGTTAATTCCTTAATGGAAACAAATTATTAAGCTTCTATTCGTGTTTCAAAATTACTTATTTTAATTAATTGTTGATTAGTTTTATGAATTTATTGGATTATAGAGGGATTCTGTCATATAGTTTTGACACCAGTTTTGTTTAAAAATCACAATTTTTGGTCAAGAGGTAGTATACCTTTTAATCGGCAGTAAGTACGATATTATATAATTGTAACAGTCGCATGTTAATCTCTGAATCGTGTTTGAACCACGTTATTTAGCATTGTTAAAGCTATGCTTCTGCATATATAGAGGAGTATTAATTCTTATGCAATATTATTTCCACTTACGGAAATGTCGACGGGTATTTCCCTCTTTAACCGATTTTTACATTTTTGTCTTATACATGTGCTCTGTGTGGTGATAACTGTTTACTTTTGATTTTCAGTCTTGTTACCTTTTACGGTATCCATTATGGACTTCTTTGGTGTTGGTTTTATCAAAAGGAGACCCAAAAAATTTATGATCGACACAATAGAAAAAGTTATTGCTGAGAGACAGAATAATCCATCTGTAAGTTTACATAGGCTTCAAATTATTGATATGGGCGTGGAATGCCATAGCGCAATACAGGTTTAAACAAGACAAAGTACGATATATAGACACAGTTTTATGGAACAACAATCACTGGTTAAAGTTTTATGCAACGTTTCGAAGTGTTTCCAACACATAATGGTAAGAGGTGATAGGCCAACTATATAGTTGAAGGAATTATGAAATTTTTGAAAAGTTAAAGACCCAAATCGACACCATAATAATGGCGAAAATGTGACCAACCCACTGAAAGAAGAAATCTTGAATTGTAGAGGGCCTCCTACTTTCACTTATGAAATATATATTACAGGACAGAACAGACTTCGTATCTCTGGCAATGAAGGCCAAAGAAGATTCTGAAAAACAACAGGAAGGCAGAGGTAATGGGTGTTGGCGAAATGATTGTCATAATTGATTTTGTTGCAATATTTTGGCATAACCGGAAGTTGGGTATAAATCAAGCGAAAAAAACCTGGGTGATAATTTTTCAGGATTTTTCTGTAGGATTATTTGTTCCTGCCTAACTGCACTTACATTTTGAATTTCGGAACATTTTGTGCTGTGTTGTGTTGCATTTTGTCCCAGTGGCTCAACCAGATAAGTGGGGGTGGCAATGGACTAAAGTGGGTTGGGAATATCTGTTTTAACATACGCTCTCCTGCATTCTTATCTTTGGGGCCCGTGTTGGTAGTTTAGCCACTGTTGTGACCCTCTCATTGCCGACCAAGAAAGCATGTCGAAATCGGCACAACCAGTTCTAGACTGTATATGTAGATCATAAAAGGGCTTTTCTGTTTCAGTTTTCAATCAACATGATCTGATTGGAAACCTTCTTATTTTTATGTTGGCTGCTTATGATACAACATCAACCACTTTGTCATTTGTATCATATTGTTTAGCCACCCACCCAGACATTCAGGATAAAGTTCTTCACGAAATCAACCAGAAACTTGGAAAGGTAACCATTTTTGTGAAATTTTCTACTTTGTGTTGATTTAAGATGTGTTTTCAGTTTTCAAGCTGCTGATTTTATCAGAACCTTTACGATAGAGACGTCAAAGAAATGTAGATATCAGTTTAATAAAATGTCGACATCAGTGTAACAAAATGTAGATAGCAACATAACAAAATGTAGATATCAGTGTAACAAAATTTTGATATCAGTTTAACAAAATGTCGACATCAGTGTAACAAAATGTAGATAGCAACATAACAAAATGTAGATATCAGTGTAACAAAATTTTGATATCAGTGTAACAAAATGTAGATATCAGTGTTACAAAATGTAGAGAGCAAAATATCAAAATGTAGATATCAGTGATACAAAATGTCGACATCGGTATAACAAAATGTAGATAGCAGTGTAACAAAATGTAGATATCAGTATTACAAAATGTTGATAGCAAAATAACAAAATGTAGATATCAGTGTTACAAAATGTCGACATCGGTATTGCAAAATGTAGATATCAGTGTTACAAAATGTCGACATCGGTATAAAAAAATATGTAGACATCAGTGTAACAAAATGTACATATAATTTTAACAAAATGTCGACTTCGGTGTTACAAAATGTTAAAAAAAAGTGTAACAAGATGTTTAGGCCTATATCTTTTTAACACTATGACGATATCGGGCATGCAGACTTATTCCATCAAGCAGAAAGGGGATGTTTGTGGACATTGGCAACAGATGTGTGTATATTGTTGAGTTATTTCCCCCTTTCAATTTTTATTAACAGGATGAAGAACCTGATCATGAAAATATTACCAAATTGAAGTATTTACAACAGGTTATTGATGAAACTCTTAGACTGTTTCCACCATTGATAAGGTAATGTTGATTTACAGTCTACTTTTCTTGTAGAATCGAAACTATATTGCTGTTTACGTAAACCTTTTAAATAGTTTTGTCGTTCTAAAAATGAACGACAGGTTACTTTAATTCCAACCTACTTCCAAAACTAGACTGCCCCTTTAACTCATAAAAATTAACAGCAAGATACTTAAATTCAAATTTTTCAGATAAGCTAAGTTATCCTTGTATAGTGTATAGTTTTCTTTTATCTCAGTAATTAACTTTCCAAAGCAACTTTAAAAAAAACACTGTCCCTTTTGCTCTCGGAACGACTAAAACTCTTTCAGAACTACTCGATATTGTGCTGAAGATATAGATATCAATGGTACATTTATTGCTAAAGGAACGGAGATATCTTTTCCTGTATTTGCTATACAGAGGGATCCTGATTTTTGGGAGAATCCTGACGAGTTTGATCCGGAAAGGTAAATTCCTGACTTAATAACTTTTAAGGGAAGACAGGACTTGGGTAGGGGTAAAACTCAAATCATTTGATATCATTTCGGGTAAGGGGTTATTATGATTATAGTGTCCCTATGAGCATATGTCTGAATCAAAAGGGAAATAAAAGGTGTACTCATGGAATGCGTTGAGAATTCGGTCAGAAACTAAGAGTGTTAATAAAAATATTCAGAAATGTATCCTACTTCAAATGTTCTTTTCTATAACAATGTTGAGTATTTACATGTAGTTAAATTTTGATTAAAGGGGTATTCCGATTTTTGTAAAACGTTTTTTTCATCAAAAAGGTAAATTATACCTGAAAATATTTCTTAAGTAGCCTATGCTTTTTGTATCTATATTTATCCGTACACTAGTTTTCTAGCCGCTTCCAAAAAGTTTAACAACCTTACGTAATGTTTTAAAGTATTTTTGACGTTTCAAAATTAACGACCGAATTTTTTTAGTTAAACTTTCAGATACGTTAAAGGGCACATTTCTCCAGATTTTGGTATATAGTTCTCGCAAATTTGAGCAAAAAAAATTTTTGACTTACAACAAAAGTGGAATGTCCCTTTAACAAAAGTATGGTAGGTTATTCAATGGTCTGTTTTTCATTTCAGGTTTTCACCAGAGAAGAAAGAAACCATGCATCCATATGCCCATATGCCTTTTGGAATGGGACCTAGAAATTGTATCGGCCAACGTTTAGCTCTGTTAGAACTCAAATTAGTTCTGGTTTGTATTCTGAGAAGCTATAAGATATGTTGTACTCCAGAAACCGAGGTAAGTCAATACGAGTAGGTTATATTTAGTTAAATGTGTAAACTGAGATTGACCTCAGCCTTCTCCTTTGGTCCTGTTCTACACCAGGTCCGTAGCTACAGAGGGCAAACGCAAACTAAATGCTTCTAGAGTATTCCTGAGGTCTAATGACTTATTTTTTTCAGACACCAAATGTGAAAATTGCCAACGCCGAAATCTTCTTGCGACCTGAAAAACCCATACACGTCCGTTTTGAAAAGCGATAAATACCATAGAGCATTATGATATGTGTTTGAAAATTCCATTGAAGACTCTGCCATGATGAAGATCTTTGAAGGACAAGGTAATTTCCTGTCATGCATCTTATTAACAAAACGAACAATTGTCGGGCACCTCAAATTTCAAACATAAAATACTATATGACATTGTTTATTATATGCATAATAATATTATATATATTTATATGATAAAAACTTGTTATTACACTTAGCACTTGTACGGGCATTTAGAATAAGATTCTATAATTATATAAATATAATGTAGATTTTTATCACTTTTTTTTATATTTTCTGCGACATTATCAATAAATATTACATAATATTAAGGTTATTAAAATAATGTATTTTTATATAGTTGAATCACTTGGTCAAAGGGGTATAATTCTAATATAATTGTAGTCAGTTGTCTATACAGTGAATATAGGGGAGATAATTTGGAGTTATTTGTAGTCTGTATTTACTATGCAGCAAATTTTGGCAGGTTCACATTCTAGTCCTCCTAAGTCAATGCGAAAATTGCTCAAAAACGCACCACAAGCCATACGTTTCAGATCAAAGCAGTCATATTTATATCATTCAGATCGAAATGGGTTTAATTAAGCAGATTAACATATATGGGGCTCAAATGAATTTAAGATCGAAATCTTGGTGGTGATAACTCTGTTTCCACTGAGGGAAAAAGCCGGCTTTAAGCTATCTTTCGGGGGTTTCCACTTGGCAAACTGAAATCTAGCTTAACGCCGGCGGGAGAAATTGCCAATTCTTGCCATACCATTCTGTCAAGCCTATAGCGAGCTTGAATCTTAAAATAGGTATCTGTAAATTTATGGAAATTGATTCAAACCATGATTCAAACCATACAGTACAAAATCTTTCAAATCGAGTGCGATGGGCATCTCGAGTATAACTGCCTCTAACTCAAATATCTTGAAGAGTTATTCATGTAATTAAGTTTTTTTGAAGTTAGCCGACAAATTCAATGTCATCATAATTTTCTCATTATTTATCTCACTTTATAATCTCTTCTCCTAACTCTTCTTCTAGAATTAACCTTTTGACCCCCATCTGTCTAATATTTATATTTGGGTAATCCTTATATTTAAGGTCATCAAAATCCAATAAGCCGAATACCTGCCGAGAATTTCAATTCCCTTTAGACAAACTAAAATAAACATCTCGGATTTATAAGATACGGATCAGTTGCGTTATGTCTTAGTCCATGGGCTTTTTGTTCTTCTGAGTTGACCAGATACGCGTCTGCTTTAAAAATTTAAATTTTGAAGTCGATTTTCCCGCATGTTTAACTTAATCATATACGATAATGGTCCCATGCTTGTTCGGGCCTTTGACGCTTATCAGCTGTAGAATACACACAGACACCCCAAAAAACATCATAATTATATGATATATTAGGGATTTCACCGATCTGTAAAAAGTTGTATTCAGATTCTACAATTCTGCTTTTTATCAAATACATTTTTAATTTGTACACTGCTGTGGGCCCTACAGATTATTTTAATATAAAAATACATCAAGATTTACACATATAATAAATAATAAGATACATAATATACGCTTCTTCTTCTGAATCCTTTTCCCCCTGTCAGTGATGCAGGTAAGAGGGGCTGACATGGAAAAAGCGTCTAGTCGTTCGGATGGGACAATAAACCGAGGCCCCGTGTGCTACAGGCTGTGCATGTTAAAGATCCCTCGACAGTTGGAAATCGAAAAAGAGCAGACTAATGCCGCTGTCCTGGCGAAATAGCCCTCATTGCACCCTGCATGGCGTTGCCCGTCTTCATTAGACCACATGGTGCAGAAAAGTAGGACGTTAAACTCCGTGTATTCATTACATTATTTAAAAAAAACTTAAGTCATTGGTAAAACTTCACCAAATCATCAGGGCGGCCTCACGTTATCAGTAAGAGAAAACATAGCAGGCTTACAGATGGTTTGAAATTACCTCCCAAAGCAACTAAATAGAGGTCAAAGTGGAGGTCAAAGGTGTCGAAATAAACGAACTTAAATAGAGAGAAACAAATTTGAAGATGTGAAAAGATGAAAGGAAAGAGTTTATTTGCCGCTGTTTAATGAATTATTCAACGAATGAGTTGATGAACAAAGAACATTGTGTGTTATGAAACAAGGGTTGTTAGTATTTATTATTAATGACGTGGAAACGTCTTCACAACAATGTTTGGTTGTCTGTGTTCAGAAATGCACAATAAAGGTCTAAATGTATCCATTACGCGCTAATTTGTTCAGATACAATGTTAATTACCGCGAATTGAAAGTTTGATGTTCATTATTAGTCTCCACATTAAAATTTACGACATTCTAATGAGATTTCAAGGAATGAACAAATTTATTAAGGACTATTAAGAGACCTATGTGAATTTCAAGAACAAATCGTTTGAATTGCAAAACTTATAGGGCTAAGTGATGAAGGTCGGTTGGGTTGGAGGGGCTGTAATATCCAGTCTGGATATACAAAAATTCTTGTGGCAATCAGTGTACTCTGAAATTCTTTTGGATTGCAAATCTTATTTGGTCCTGTCTGTGATGCAGATCGGAGGGACTCAAATTTGTCCTGATGCAACAAAAATTTTTATTTATAAACACAGCTTTAAGGAACAACAATGTTTTATGCAACGTTTCGAAGTGTTTCCCCTAACCGTCCTCGGGCAATTTTGTATGCTAATTGGTGTGTTATTAGATGTTAAGTCATCTAAAACGGTCTGGTGCTGCTGGTTCTGAATTCCTACTACACGTATACATCAAACTTATAGAGGTAATGTCCATTGCGTTCTATCCAAAATTTGGATACGGATTAGGGTGATATCCATAACGAATGCAGTAATACCTTTCTGTATTCAAATTTTACCAAGTTCTTAAATAGGATTCAGATGCCATAAACGTATCATTAATAATCTTTATAAAAAATGACAGCCAGATTGACATGCCAGGTCATATCAGGATTAGAATATAATAGATAATAACATCTAATATCATAATCCCTTAATCATCAGACAGACAAATCCCAGATTAACATGGCAACAGTTTGTTGCAGTCTCTTGGGACGTTGTTGTGATCTCAAAATTTGAGCTTCAGTCAAATATGGACGTCTTCTATGAGAGGACAATTTTAAACAAAAATGATCAAAATCGGTAATATCCTAAACAAACGCTATTAGCTATGTGGGGTCTTCCAAAAGGGTGTAGAGTTGATTTAACAGTCGCAAATTGGCATCAGATGTTCCAGAGGAGTGATTACACCCTGGCTTACTAGCGAAACTGGCAACAATATTTGTATAGTGGAGATCAGTTTCATGAAATCTTTGGCCTCAAAAGCTTTAAAGGTTTCCCTTTCTTTACTCGATGAAGAATTACTTTGAATATACGGCATTTCCATACACATTAGATATATTTATGCTTTGATGTTGGATCATTTAAATTTGTTAATTTCTTAACGTGGCGGTATATCTCGGGAAAATTTGTCGAACAAGTTATCACAGCGTCTCTTATAGGCTACTTCATAAGTATATGAAGCATGAAGAACTAAAGAGAATTGAATGATAGATACATAAGAACAAAGACAAGTCTCGTCTCAATAGGTTGACTTTAGTAACAAGTTACACCAACATGATGTAATACCTGACTGTATGTAAAGAAATGACTGTGACGTAACATAGATATTGTGTGATTTTAAAGGAGCAGAACGAACATTTAATAGTGTAATTACTACTAGTGATGTTGTCTTAATGAACTGCTATAATTTCTCCCAACGGTCAAATTAAAACAAAGGAACCACAGAATAAAAGAATCCACACAGTAGGCCTAATGTATAGAGAAAAAGAGCGAAAATTTCAATTGGACCTTAATCAACCATCAACAAAACTCAAGGGAAAGCCTTAAATGTTCATGAAGATCGATCGATATTCCATATCTTAAATTCTAGAATCATTTATAAACCAAAAATTTGGTTAAAGATGCCACAAGTTTAATATTTTAAGTAATACAATGCTCTTCCATAGCAATACATTGACCTTGGTCAAGGTCACCTTTCTTGCCAAGGGCGCCATTTATAAATGATACATCGGTCATTTTCAACGTCAATGTTTTCACGAAGAGATTTAAGAATAATCCTACCCTAAAGCGTTGGGCTATTCAAAAGTACATTCGACTAACGACTCAAGTGCACTTTTTGTATTTTCCAGTCTAAAGAGTCCAAATACCCCAATGTCAAGGTCATCAATGATTTCGTGTTCAAGTTTTTTTTTCAAATGTCAGACGTCTGCAGAATTGCAATGTTCGTGACATATCCTTTTCATACATAGCCTAGATTTGGCAATTTCTGAAAAACAGAAAGCAAGCGGAACTTTCACGGTAAAAAGTTTACGTAGCTCTTGACATTTTTTAGATTTGTCCCAAGATATTATTTTCACACGATACCAATTCTCAGGAAAGGCATATAGAAATGTCACCAAGACGTTATATAGATATATAAATTATATTGGATCAAAGTCTTGTGTCTCACTGGGGCGTTGACATCTACACTAAACAGGCAGGGGGTTATTGGCTTATTACATCATAAAATATATTATCCTATAGTCCATGTTGTAGTGGCCAGTAGTGACATCACAAGGGTCATTCAAATAATGTCCACCTCTTCCCATATGAAAAGTAGATTTTATAGTTTTAGTATACATAGTAAATCTTTCTGGATCTTAAAACTATCAATTTCATAGACAAATGGGAAGCTCATAAGACAAATTTTACAAATTTACATTGTAAAACTTTTATTTTCAAACCTGTCTCAATTGAGAAAGATTTTTATAATTCAAATGTTGCCCTGAACCTGTCTCAATTGAGAAAGATTTTCATAATTCAAATGTTGCCCTGATATACTAGAATGGCTTATTTTCTACATGTAAATTTGAAAAATCACAAATAGTTTCTTTTTTTTGGGGGGCGGGGGGATTTCCTTGTAACCCACGTGTTACCAATGGAGACTTAACTGTGTTGATAAATTCAGTTTTATGGTAGATTTGACAGTATTTGAAAAAAGACAAGGAACTATGTTCTATTTAATTAGTAGAATGTTAATGGACCTATTGTTCATTCACCAATGATAGTACTAACTTGAAATTGGGCATTGAATGACATAATTCATCTTCACTATTTATTTGTGTTAGTAATTAGTACCTTTAAAACAATAAAGTCTTAGTACAATAAATAATAAACAACAACAGTGACTAGACAAAGTACCAATTGTTGAAAACTGGTACCCTTTTGTTTACTATAGGTTGCATTGTTTTTACTTACTAGAAGCTTTTTATGTTATTTTCATCTTAAGACAATGTCTATAACAAGTCTCCTATTGTAGACAAATAGAAAACACAGTTTAAGTGTGAATCCTATTCAATTACTAGACACTTTCCATTGTTTTAATGGACACTTTCACAATATAATTAATTGCTGTGATAGGACCTAATATAAATACTTGATTCTGTATTTTATTGTTGGTAAAGGGTTAAATGACTGTTATTTATTATGTTATTAAGCCAGTAGTCTGCAACAAGGAGACACTTGGAAGAATTAACCCATTTTACCCCAGTTATAGCATCTTTGTTTTAACTCTTTATCCACCACTTGGAATGCTTGATAAATGAATTAATTAGAGGCTTGAGAATTGGTTTAGAAAGGGTTAATCAGTATAGTAAATAGTAAATTTATACATAGAAATGTATTGTTGTTAAAATGATTGGTTGTTGCCTATTGTTAAAAAGACAAAAATCTACGTCCTTAAAAAGCTCTATGCACAAAAAAAAAACCTTTATCAGAAATTTTTAAGGGTTCGGGTAAACAACAAATCAGTTCAACTGGTTCTTGATCAGATTTTCCTACAAATTCCCTAATGAAATTTCTTCTTCTTCATTCTAGCTGTGCATTATGAAACAAAAATATCATCAAGTGTGTCTTTTGATCATACGTTTTAGAATTTTAGTAAATCCTATCTATGTACCCTATTTTATATTTAGTATTTTCAGCCTGCAGCCAATAATAAATTTTGGTGGTTTTTACCAATGTGAAGATCTATCCCTTTCAATTTATATATTTATATTATACTGTTTTTTCAAAAATGATTATTAAGTAAAAGAAAGTCACAAAGATATTCATTGAAATTGTGCTAAAGTTTTATGTTAGCATGCCATTTAACACCACATATTATTTTGTGTAGAATAATTTATTATATTCAAACTTTTCTTTCAAAGATCGTTCTGTCAAAATCTGCCAACCCTACTTTTACTTCACACATGACATTGACTCAATAGTGAAATAGTGTCATAGAACTAATAATATAATATATACTAATTACCTATTTAAAATATTTGTCATGTAAAGTTGTAGTAAGTAAAATAAAATAGTCACTATAAGTATTTATTATTTATTATTATATAAGAGTCTAGTATGGGGGTATGACATTTGAATGGATGATTTCCCCAGATAAGTAACACCTGCCATCTATTTATAGTAACATTGAATAAATTATGTTAAATAGTATAATTAGTACAATAGTTAATACTAACATGTCAAGTCAATACTAATGATACCTAGTGACTATATTTTCAAAATATTTATATAATTGTTACTCTAGAGAGCTCTCATTAGCATTTTACGATGTTGTCCCATTTTCAAATTTGCTTCCTTTGATACTGTATTGTGTATCTATAAATAATCATTTTAGGATAGTTTGAAGGTAAAAAATGACTTATCAGTCTGAAGAGTTCAAATCTGACAAAAAAAACTAGTTACTGAAAATCAGGGATAACTGGTCATTTAAGCAATTTTATCTCCTCTAAACTATTGAACAAAAGGTACTGGCGGAGGATATTAGTGGAAAATATACAAAATTATTTCTGATATTAATTTATTTTATAAACATATTAACAAATCAAAATGAATTATATTCGCAAATCATATTAACAAATCATAATTAATTATATCAATTAGTATACATAAGGCGACATTATGACAAAATTAAGTTTCACTAGTCTGTAACAGGCCATTCTGTAATGATTCCTCATCTTTAGCTTCAGGCACCTCTGTATTTTGATTATCACAAACTAAAATTTTATCACATTGTTCAGTCTCCGCATTATCACTAGCTTTAGACACTGGCTCTGTATTGGTATCATTATTCACAACAGGTACCTCTGTATCTTTATTCTTATCACTAGTATTTTTATTTTCATTATATAATGAGGTATTGGACGAACTGGGTGTTAGTTGCCAGGAAGGTAATACTGGGGATGTTGATGGCACTGGTGGAAACTGGCGTCTAAAAAAAAGCATTGGATCAATAGTTAGTAGTGAGTTGGATTGTCTGGCCGTTAAGTGTAGTGAGCTTGAATCCTCCTCAAAGAAAAGAACAATTCGGATTCCACAGCCAGTGTTTCCAAGAGTCAATTTCAACTTTTATCCAAATAAATATAGGTGAGTTTAGGTGAGTAAAATAAGTAAGCTGGCTGTGGTATGTCATGTGATCTGAAAATACCAGTGTTCAGCAAACCTTTGCCTCCATGGAGTTAAAACGCCTTCAGAAATTTGAAAACTAATGTTACTACAAAAACATTCTCTGATAATAAGCCTACCTGTTTAATAGTAGACCTTTCAATGATTGGATCTCAGTTTTAATTTCATTAATAGTATTTAAATCATGTTGTTTAACTGTGGTCTGACTAGAGTTAGCTATTTGTTGCTGTGTGATAACAAACTGTATAGATTTTAATGATTCTTGTATCTGTTTCATTGACTCATTGGTTTCTGACTGAACTTCCTATAAAAAAAAAAAGTTCATTGTTGTTTTAAAACAACTTGGAAGGACATAAGAAGAAAATGATGTACGCTGGGAAGCATAATGGTGTTGAATTGGTGCTGTAACTTTAACCTTTGTGCTTACAGGAAAAAGTGATAACCCTCATCAGCCATTGCTGATGTTAGACAGGACAATTTGCATGTCACTTCATTGGCGTAATGGACCTAATTCTGACCTATTTAAAAAAAAAAAAGAAAATTACTAGGCCTATTGGCGAAAAATGCGCAATATACACAAAAATATATGGTATATAATATCTCTTCCTGTTAATTTTTTTTCAACAAGAATCCAATTCCCACTGAGAGTAGTAAAAATAAAAGACTGACCTGTATTTTAGCTTCCAAGTCTGTCAATCTCTTATTATTTTCCTGGGTCTGATATAACAGAGGTCTGATATAAGTCTTATATAAGTGATAACCAGCGTAAGCAACCCCTGCTAGTATTAATGCTGTAGATGTATACGATCTCACTCTTTCCCATCTGGTCATGGGTACTGGATAATATTGGGCTGAAATAAAACATTTCAATAATCATCCAAACGTTCAGGATGTTTAAGCATTTTATATCTGCATTCTTATATTAAGGCCTAGCTTAATAGTTTCAATTCATTTAATCTATGCAGGCATGAGGCTCAATGTACTGTATTTTTGTCATATGATTGGCACATAGGTGTTATCCAGCTAAAAAATGCAAGATACTTTTAAATGTATTTGTTTGTTGTAGCCCAGGCCTATAAATAATGGGTGGGAAGATCAAAGTTCAATCATGATAATTTGTTTCAATCTTTATATGTTCACGTAGCTACACTATCATAGGTATGTACCCGGTTGCATCTGCTGGCTGGGATAATTTGAAAGAATTTGGGACGTCTGATTAGGCACAGAATCATTTTGTTGTGTAGAAACTCCTGAACGCTCTATTGCCAGTTCTATTTCTTCTTTCGTTAACCCTTTCTTCTCCAAGAACAACTGTCTTTGAGTTAGTGGACTGTTTTGAACTTTTGGATTTTGAAGAAATTTCACAGCTGTCGATACCAAATTTTCTCTGGGACCTTCTTGGGGTGCCAAAACATCTTTCGAAACCTCCGAAACATTTTCGTTTTCAACCATTTTGTTCTATACGGAAATTGGGAGATGAGGGATGCCCTATGACGTAGCCTTCAATTTCATTGGCTGGCGAACGGACACCTGCTAAACGATTATCAAGTCATATAAATGTCCCGAGTGAATTCATAGTCTCTATTATCGTGTCCTTTTACATCAAGGCAGAAAGTTGAGAGAGCGCTTGGTAAAGCTTGTATAATATGTCTAAAGCTGCCAACAACCGATTGAGTTTAGAAGATAACAAGCTGTCAATTTGGGAATTGGAGGTAGAGATGATTATCAGAGGAAAACAGCAGGTGAAGAGCAGTGGGAGAGTAACAAGTCAATTGACGAACCAATCTGTCAATATCCAAACCCATCAATTACTTCAAATATTATCGTATTTATTTACAAATAAATTACCTGTTTATTTTTCTTGAGGACATTAATTTATAAATCTCTCTTTATTAATGACCTATGACCTAATATAAGGTTACACGAACATCATTTTTTTTCATGCTATTGAAATTGAATTTTAGAAAGTAAGAAAACATGCACAAGGTATATAACGCATAAGGCATTCAATAGGTTTGCTCAGGATCTCTTCCAAAGAATTGCCATTTAAACGAGATATTTCTTTATGAAATAAAAAGCATACGCCGTTAACTTCAAGTTAGTTTAATTTAATAAGGGGTTTGGTATCCGAGTTTCCTGTTGGAGGAAAAGAGAAAATTAATCGCTTCAGAAATAGGCTTTAAATTTCTTTGCAATAATTGAGAACTAGTTTGAAGTAGGTCCACCTGTTTCACCAGGTCCAGTGGTGGTCATTCACTAGTGGACAATCAGTAGTGGACAGGTGTTGCAAGAAAGAGACAGTGACCACTAGAGCCAGTATTTGACTTTATATACTTATATTGTGTTTAACAGAGAGTTTTATGAAGGGCTATATAGTATAGTACTATATAATGGTCAAGTCTATTGTATTTTGTCCTAGTATTATATAATATATAAATAAAGTCACCCTGCCCACAGAACAAGGTGTCAATAGATATATTTCAATGTTGACCATATTGCCGAGGATGTGTCATATAGGACAATACAGTAAGTTTCCGGTTGTAGTTGTACAAGTTGGATGCCATGATAGTGGTTATGTAATTTTCAACTCACGCCATTTCATAAAAAGTGTTGGCCTATACAACTTCAAACTTGGAGGTTTGCGTCTTATTTCTTGTTGTATACCCATGAAACTTGGAGATTTGCGTCTTATGTCTTGTTGAATACCCATGAAACTTGGAGGTTTGCGTCTTATGTCTTGTTGCGTCTTATTTCTTGTTGTATACCCATGAAACTTGGAGGTTTGCGCCTTATGTCTTGTATACCTTCTTGCGTTAGCCATCCCGGACTATACTATAGGGGAACCAGGGACATTTTTCTTACAATCGGTATGATTTCAACGTACATCAGCCTTTAGTACGCGCGAGGTATCGACGCTCCTAATTGCAACGACTTCGGCTATATAAATACTTGGAAAACACCTCTCTATATTTCAGATTTTCACAAATACAATTGTTTATAATACAGAGGCTTATTTAACGATATTTCAGAAGTTCTGCACTTTTCTAAATTATTTTGTATTGAGTGCGATTTCAAAAAACCAGTTCTCACTTGCAGGGATGATGAATCAGGGATAGATAAAAGATGACAGTTTTTGGCAGTACGATGCTTAATGAATCGTGAAACAATGATGGTCAATCCAGCGGTCACTCTGGTCATCATTAATTACAACTAAAACTTAATGAAGCCCAGAGAGACATGTTTATCTCACATAAAACATCAAACACTGCTGGGTGCAAACATTGTCTTTTTGTATTGTAAGGTTACATATTTAACGCGCGATTTCAACTGTCGTCTGTTGATCTTTTGGTAGGAACTATTGGCGGAGCCAGTCAGGGTATAAGGTGGTATTTACCCCTCTAGAAATATGATTGCACCACAATTGTACCCCCACTTTATATTACACGTTTTTTGACACAAAATATGTATCAGAATGCACAAAATCAATTCAATTTTCTAAAATTTTCTTTGGAGAAGCTCCTGAGACGCTCTTTTAGAGGCTGGCGTAGTTGCCGCATTTTTAATTCAGCCTCGACATTTGTCTCCCCCCCCCTCTTCACCCCACAACATATTCAGTTAGTCTACCCCTTTTTTCTACCGCCAGTCAAGGAAGGCTCGCGCCGTCTCTGGTAGGCAAACGACTATCGACCATGGTATCAAGAATTAGTCCATTGCGTTAAATAAAGAGAATAGTATTCTGAAAAAAGCACTCAAAGCTCATGAAGTGCGAACAAAACTATTGGGTCAATGTTTCAAATCATTATCCCTGAGCTTTCAAAGATTTACGAGGCAAAGTTTTCACATAGTTTTGTCTTTGCAATAAGTAGACCTTATACGTCTCCTTTCATGAAAATCGAGCAATGATCTGGTGATCTGGAAAAGAGTTATACAATATTGTACATATATGTCAAAAGGCACAGAGGCAGAAAAATGCCCAATCATGTCTGCTATAAACATAGTTTGGTACAATGATTGTATTGTAATTTAGCTTGTTCTTGACATGTATATAAAGTATAAAAACTGATCGAGCATGATGATGTGTATATAAAATATCTGACGTGGAAAGTTTATTACATAAAATACGATCATCAATATGGACTTATTCCATTTCATTAAATTTGTAAATTTTACATAAAATGGCGATCTCTTAAAGCCGACATCCCAAAATGATTTTTTTGTCGCATTATAAGATAATTCTAAGCACAGATTCTTGCTCATATTACAGAATATAGTTTTTAATATTTTCGAGATGAAATTTCAAATATCAAAATGTGCAGATATCGTATTAGCCTACAACATATGTATATCTAAAAGTGACGAAATCTTAAAGGGATTGTAAAAAGGTTTTCTAAATATTGTATGTCTATCGGGGACACTTGTAGCATCAATTTACAGCAATCTAATTTTCAATCAGGCGTCTGTGGTGCCTTCAATTCCACAAAAAGAGTAAAATCAAAATCTGCTTATATCAAATAAGGTCCTTTGCAATAATGCCATCATAAAACGCTTAGTTTTAGTGGAATTGCAGAAATCACAGACATCTGTGGCATGGTGCAAATTGATGCTATCAGTGTCCTCGATACACATACAATTTTTAGAAAACCTTTTCACAATCCCTTTAAGGAAAATCCTGTGAAGAGAAATATTCTGTTTCCAATTTCTGTCAAGCAGGAAGTCTTATTAAGATTAAAAGAAACATATGTCGGTAAAGGAAAATTTTCTACATTACATGAATTTTGATACTGAAGATATTACATTGAAATTAATACCAAAAGTTTTGGTGTAAGTTTCTAAACCAACAATAAGGCCCCCAACCATCTGACGTCACTCCAATCGCAGACGACATGTGGCGAGGTTTGGTTAAGAAGATGAAAAAGCGCGGTTTATTTAAAGATATTACATGACAAATGTTGAAGTGATTAATTTACATGTATTTAATTCGGGGTCAGTAAGGGATCGTCTGCTCCTTGTTTTGATTAATGAAATGTTAAATTTGGAACGTTGTAGTGTTAATTTGAGACATCCACCTTATCAAATTCACATTAATGACGTCACCAATCTGTTTAAAGTCAAATGAAGCGACCAATGTCATTTATCACTCCTCTTAAATTGGAAAATCTCTCCTTTTGATAAAAATGTGTTCTATCGGACGAAACATATTTCCCTTTATTACTGTTGCAAGAAATATGTGCTGCTATTTAGCCATGTTGACGTTTTGAAGCCGTTTGATATTGAAAACATATCAAAGAGTCAATATATTTGAAATTATATAGGCCTTTATGTATGGAGTCTAAGTACTGCCATAATTCATGTAACAGGGTAGCAGATCAGATTAAATATGACGAATTTAAATACCAATTGTTCTTCTGCGCATCTGCATAGGTCTGATGACTAATACTAATACTTGATATTATTGAATTGTATCTGGTTATCACTACTTTACAGAATTGTTCTTAAATACGGAAGGCTGATACTGACACAATTTTAATGCATGCATACTTTACTTACAGAAATCTCGTTTTCTGCAGGCCCCATCAGTAGTAACACGACACTTAAATATTGGATTTAAATTGGGTAATCTTTGATCAAATTTATTCAGGGGTCACTTTTTTTTTGTTGTTGATTGTGTTTGAGTAATGAACCAAGTAACAAAGGTGACTTGATACCAACGGTTCGATATAACGCGTGTCTTTCACACTTTTACTTACGTTGACTTGCTTTGATGTTAGTTTACAATAAGAACAATAGTAAGTATAGTTTTCTGGTTGTAAAATGTTACAGCGCTTCATTAAACTAAACCTTATGACTTTCTATAAGACCATTGACTTTCATTTTGGTCATTGGTTGATTACATAGTATTATATAGTAAAGTATCTATTGTATTATATAGTATATACCTACTATTTTAGTACTGCCATGTAATCTTACCACATCTTTAATTTCCGTACCAGGATTTTACACTCCATTTACATTGTAGTTCAAATAAACCTGACTTGTTTATGGGTAGGTCATTTTGAATAATGAAATTCTTGAAAAGATTTCTAGCACCTTCGAGCAATGAATCGTTTGGGCTTGAATACTCTGAAAACATGTATCATTTTTTTTTTCAAACGTATATAGGCTACTTTTCTTTCCCTTTATTTTCCATGCGTTCGCCATCCGTTTAGCCAATCGTACCTTGGTCTCAGACACGAGAATCTATTTTAGCTAAACTAAACAGTTATAGTGTTCACGGCTCACCGTCCAAATTTGATCCTACAAACCCATGTATGGGGCCTACAGAATTATTCGCGGTGGAAAGTTAAAATGACGACTCGTCTTTTTTTGATACTATAGAAAGAACTATATAAGTATATTTGAATGGATTGTGCGATTTTCGTATATTCCTATAGTAGGCTATACTTCTGCAGACTATTTATATATATATATTCAAATTTCAATACTGAAGTAAGATATCATAATATGTTATATCACTTTCCGCGCCAAATGAAAGTTTATAACCAGACGTCTAAAAGGAAAACTGGCAGGCCAGTGGCGATATACAACTGTGTTTGTAAAAAAGATGAATTGATAAGAACAGGTATAGCTATAAGGTTGATAAGTAATTTAATTGTTTTATTAGTATTTAAATAAAGTATAGTAAAACAGTATGTCATATTGTCACCTAATAAACTACTGTTTTTTCTTCATCTTAGATCAATTAAATCCGACTATAAAATAATTAAACCTTACAGCCCTCTTTCTTATATTTATAGTAAAAAAGTGAGAAAGGTGTTTTATGGATTGGTAAGGGTCATTATTGTTTTATAGACTGACATTAAACTACACAATGATCTATTATTATGTCACACACCTACTATATCTAATAGTGGCTAGTGGTCAGCAATTGCCTTGAGCCACTGTCCTAAAACAACTTTTTCTAAACTTTGAGAAAATGTACTTGATTTAATTCCTGACAATCCGAACTTAAAAATTTCAATATGTAAATAATTTGTAAATTCATTCTATTCGATTGCAAAATCAACCTGATAATTGAAACTTTCTAAGATAGAATTCTAAAAGGGACTCTTTTCATTTCATCGTGTGCCATGATCTCTGCATTTATATGTGCCGAAAACCTAGAAACTAGCATAGATGATTACCAACTGTATCCAATTTATTACCAAGTATAATAACCCAATTCGGGATAGCTGATCGTACGATGAGATACCCGAACTATTTTTTCCCCATACTTCATACAATAATGATACCAAACTTTTTTTTAGTCCCTTGATGTCCTGGACAGTGGCACCCCCCTCCCCCCTCCCTCAAGAAAAGATGCTGGCCCGACTTTTGCCATTGCCTATTGAGCCTTATTTGATGCACCGATTAAATTAAATATGGTATTTAAGATTAAGCATTGCCCGGTCAAATTGTATACATGTTTAAAATTCCCATATAGATAGCCTCGGCCTAACATTATAGAATCCAAATATTGAACACGACTATTGTTCATAACCCAACTGTATAATATTATACTATCCAGTTTATATCCTGCTTCTTATCAAACAAATCTACTTCAATTTAAATTTCCCAGGCGATTCTTTTTCCCCTTAAGATTATATATACATTTTGATATTAGCCTACTTACCCTGGAAAAATGACGATATCGTATACAAGATTAGTTTACGTTCAATATCTTATAAAGAACGATAGTTCAGAAACTTGTACTCCAAACACAAGATGAAATTCCACCACAAAATCAAGGTCCGCTCATGCAAAATATTAAAGGTTTCAGAACAAAGGCAAAATATTAAGAATATTATTTCAAGAAAAGTGAAATTTGTCACCTTTGTTCTTCCATATAGGCGTATCAATCACTATGGAAGGATATTCGTGCCATTATTCAATGTTTATTTTTTTTACTGATACATTCTTAAAGTGTTATGTTATCTTACATGAACATGAGTTACAGAATATTACTATATTATGTTGGTATACAAATTTTCCAGTGGTTTAAGATTTGAAGTAGTTGAAGAAGGATTAGTTTAATTCCCCATCATTAATCTTAATCTCGCTATACTATTATACTTATAGGGCCTACTGGTAGATTATCTGTAGATGTAATGTAAACAATTACAATTTTTCCCATGCTAAGTTCACACAGGAGCCAGAATTCCAACCAGAATTATGATTTTCAAGTCAAATTTGTATTTCATGTATACTTATATAACGGGCCATATCAATTCATGTAATTCTTCACAAATATCAAAGTTCTCATAACTGACAAGCACTTGATAATGTCGGGGTTTAGATATTTTCATACACTTGTTTTTACTTCCAAATAATTAACGATGACACCAAAGAATAATTTAGTCTGTATGCTACTGTTGGAGGCTAGTATAGGCCAAATACTTTTACATAAGCGGAAAAAAAATGTTTCGAATTCAACCAGTTTCTGTAACTGCAAATCTTTGATTTGTCTATAAAATTTGTAAAAATATTTAAAATTTCAACGTCGCTGTTCACAAATAAGTGAAAAACAATAAAACATGCCCGGAGGCGATTCGATTATCGTTTACATTTCTTAATTTGTTTATTGTGTCTTGAAATAAAATATTTGAAGTAGGGTCAGTGGACCATGTCAGTACTGGACAGGTCAAGCTGGCGAGACCAAACAATGTTATCGAACCAGAGGAGTCGCTAGTCTCCTGGTACTGAGGGTAAAAATGGCTGAACCGCCGTGGAACTGGAAGCACCGTTGCTTCATTCTGGTAAAATGTTTGGAACAATTGTAGGAGAATAGCGGGAACAAACTGTTTGTTTGGAAAGGGGGTGGGGGTATGCCCCATGTACTTCTACTGCATCGTACTCTCTAGTCAGATGCGTCTTTTGACCGATACCCTATGTAATACAAGATGTTAATCAGTCACCCGAATGTTGCAATCTGCTTGACCAGGGAAGAATTTTGACAAAATAACCAAAGCGTTGTGAACAGCCTAAAAATAGAACTGTATGAATTGTCCTGCCCTAGGGGTCAGTTGTTTATCATTATTATGAATGACCAACAGATGGTCAAACATTTCCTCAAGATAATACAAATACCTTTACACATGTTCAACCTGTTCTAGTTCACATTGGCTTTTATCAATGTTTTTTGTTGGAAAGCCTTTTAAGGATAGAGATCTCATGAATATCTTAAAAAATTAAAAAAAAAAAATAATAGCTGTTCTTAACAAATTGCCAAATTAAGTCTTTTGCAAAATATTTTTTTCTACGAAATGATGAAAAAAAACTACCCAGAATTATCTGCGTGGATTATATCTGAAGATTAAGGACATAGTCCTTATCAAATTCGACTTGAACAATTTTGAACAACTGTTTCAAATGACCAAAATAACATTAAAGAGACAGGTTCAGCCACTTTCGGGGGGTTGATTTGAGTCTTGAATATAATTAGGTAAATATATAGTCGTCAGATATGTGCGAAAATTGCACAATTCCTTTAAAAATATTTCAACCTAGGAATTTCACTTATTTCTTTAATTTGAAGGCTCAAATTTCCATGGTGAGCTGTGGTGGAGGGAGGCTCACTTTAGATTTCTATTTTCAAAGCAACAGCAAATATCTCATATGCATATCAATCATAGGCATGTGCCTTAATGGTTAACACTCTTATTTTATGTCTAGTTGGAGGCATTTCGATGGCCCAGATCATTAGGTGCTATAGGTCCACAAATAACTAGGGGAAGATGTATCTTTTTTTCTGCATGCTACAACCCAGATGGCATAATCCACAAAAGCAAATTCGATTTTTCTGATGTTATTTAATCAAGAGTACAAAAATATGAACAAATTGTTGATGTATAAATATAAATTTCAATAAACTGAATGAAACATTATAGCGATATGAATTTACAGAAAATGAACATGACATTTGGTAATACTGAAATGATTATCATATCTATTATAATTATATTAATTTTGACCATACTAAATATAATTTATATACAATAAACTGAAATGGTTTAACAGAAAAGTTATTTTCACTTTCCGCAGTATGACAATTTTACAGAAGCTGATTTAATGTTGCTTCTGGAAATTCCAACAGGTAAATTGAGCTGAATACACCAAGGTCTTGAAAATACTCTATTTGTATTTAGATTACTCTATGAGAAAAGAATAAAAAATGACACATACATGTATATTATGTAAATATAGATACAAACTAAAGATAATTGGATTTACAAATATTTTATGTTTAACAACATTTTTTATAAACAGATAAAAATAGAATTCCTAAAATCCACAAAATAGCACTTTAATTTACAGGTGTTTTATTTTCTTTTTACAAAGTATTTTGAATCCCAGAAAATATTATGATTGAATAAAATGAATGGAGTTTTACATCATAGTTTTCTGCACCTAATGGGCTATTGATGTCACCATGCAGTGTGCAATGAGGGAAGTATTGAATCATTTAAGTTACAAAATAGGCTTACAAAGATCTTTGATCAAATATAAGACTAGCCCTGGATGTTCCAGAATCATATTTAACAGATTCTACTTGGCACTCAAAAAAGGAATCAAATTTTCTGCAAACTAAGGTAAACAATTACTTGGGCTTCTAAATACAATTTTACTATTTGTAGACATTATCATGAACAAATTGTGGTTAGACAATAGCATATCAACAAATGACAATCAATGGTTTCCACAGTAAAATTCATTAAGGCTTTCAGCACCAAATACATTTTACAATTAAATTTCACCTTACATCTGTTTGAATGTGGAACCATGAATGCCAGGGATAAAGGATTCAACAACAAAATAATAAATCATATCGATTCCAAACTATAAATTAAATGGAACTGCCCAATTGTCACTTTCTAATGGAATCATATCTTTCATGGAAAGATGGTCTTTGATTCCATCTTCCGGTAATTCGTGTGAGAAATGTTCTACAGATTGAGTGTCTCTATAATCCTGAACTTCGGAACCATTATCAGATATATCAGATGTAGATCTTTCTAAAGTACTGCTGGAACATTCTGAGGCGATATCTGTCATAGATACATCAGCACTGAAAATACATAATAAAATTCATATTAAATTTCTTGACAGAAGGATGTCTAATCGAGCTACATGTAACTAGCTATTGGTTAATTTAAGTCATCTTTACTTCAATGTTTTTGAAAATGTCCAATTAATTAAATTAACCTAGCTAGAACTAAAATCTGAGTTCAGTACAACTAAAATCTGAGTTCAGTACAACTAAAATCTGTGTACAGTACAACTAAAATCTGTGTAAAGTACAACTAAAATCTGAGTACAGTACCGTACAACTAAAATCTGAGTACAGTACAACTAAAATCTGAGTTCAGTACAACTAAAATCTGAGTTCAGTACAACTAAAATCTGAGTTCAGTACAACTAAAATCTGAGTTCAGTACAACTAAAATCTGAGTACAGTACAACTAAAATCTGAGTTCAGTACAACTAAAATCTGAGTACAGCACAACTAAAATCTGAAATATATTTGTACAAACCTTGAAGGAGGATCAAATTTGTGTAAAGCTTTTCTCCACAGTCTAATCTGCATGTCCCATGATCTTCGGCTAGTTTTAATATATTTATTAGGTGTTCTTGGGTCAGAAGTCTTTCTCTGTGTTCTGTAAATACAAAGAAATGATGTTAAATTCAGGTTAAAGGGTACCAAAATCAATTTTTTTAGAGCTCAACTGTATTAACTTTACAGTCAGCTATACAACGAAAGGCTTATGAAGGGGCTATACTAAATTGCGTCACATACAACTTTATATTGAACTATTTCAGTTAAGGATATATGATCGTTTCCTTAATGACAGTGTTCAAATTTTCAAATTCAAAGTCTAAAATAAAATTATTTACCTTTTAATTTCATGTAAATAATGTTCATATTCTGGTGTGTTTTTACCATAGTCAACAGTTTTCTGTCTTCGCATTAATACTGTAGAATCTTCTTCCATTTCAACAGGTTTAACTTCCTTCTGAGCTCCCATTTCCAACTTACGGCGATACCTAAAGTATAACATGACAAATTTATATAAGATTTTATAAGCAAGATATTAAAGTATATTGACTATACAATTTACAAGATTTGTGAAAGGGTCAAAGTCCACTAATATCATCTGCAATTGGTGGTATTACTGATGTCTTAAATATGTAAGCTATTTTGATTAAGAAAAGTTGAATTACTTACTTTTTTAGACTTTGCAATTCTTCCTCTGCCAGCTTTTCAAATGTTTCTGTTTGAGTTGCCCAATCTAGTTTAGAGCTCAAATGTTTTATGTCTCCATTATCTGGAGTAAGCCTGCAACAGAAGAAAGTATTGTTTAATTTTGGAACCAAATTTAGAAGTATGGATGAGTCCAGAACCCATGCATGGCCACGCCCCCCTCTACCCAAACAAATATTAAGACAAGCTAGCTTTATATTTCAACCATTTCATACTTACACATTCTTGTCTAATAGAGGAAATTCAATTTCTTGTACTTTAAAATCAAGGCTGTTTTTCACACCTGGTCGTCTGAAAGAGATTAAAGCTTACATTAAGATATTAATTACCTTAATCCTGACCCTAAACTAATTAAATATCCAACAGCTTATGTCAAGATGTCAAATTCAGTGGGCAGACAACCAGTACCCAAAACGGCAAAATAGTTTCTCAAATCAAGTCTACCATACTGATACTGTAATAAGCACCACTGAATGTGCAAGCAAATTTAACAATCAGCAAAAAAAGAATGTTAAAGTTAAAGTTAGCTCGTCATTTACCTTGTAGATTTGTTCCTTTGATTTTTCTTATCTCTATTGACTGGACTTCTTAACGGACTAAGAGGTCCATTTCTGTCATAACGTTCATTGGAACCACTTTCAGAATCCCTGTATAATTAGAAAGAATTTTTACATTTAATATCTCCTTTACGGCTTTAGGCAAGAAATTATAGTTATACAATTACAGTACAGAAGTAACGTTTGGAAACATTCTAAAGCTCATTGGAAAATCAATAACTCAACTAGCCTAATTATTTAAGTTTCATGTCATGAATGAGCTGAGCTTTACGATTTATTAGGCTATGGCGTGGGTAGGCCTCCATTTAGCATTAACATAAACTGAACAATAAAAGGAAGCCAATTCATCATGGTTTCCGCCTTTTCAATCATTATGCAGATTTTATTTATTTCATTTTTAATCTGAATTCACTGTAAAAGACAAACGTCCTTGACTTGAGACAATTTGAAATTGAGCAATAACATAATTATTTTCATCAGTCATTTGGCTGAAAATTTTATTGAGCTATTCTGTTGAATGAAGAAAGGATTTGGAGTCATTCACTTCCAAAAATAAAATAGATCTCTGAGTAAATTACCTTTCAGTGTGAAAATACCGTTGACCATAACTTCTCCTGGTTCTCTGGTACCTTCTGTCAGCCATAATTACAGATCTATTGTTATTCTGAAGAATAAATCCCAAAAATAATCAAATTCTGAAAAGCCCTGTTGCTGTTCTCTGTGTTTACTTCTTTCACCAAAGTTTGTGTTGTAATTTCCCGCCACCTTGCTGCGCAGACGCAATCAGTATAATGGTCTATTTCCTGGTAAAATAAATAAAATAATTTTTTGTTCTAAATAATTTTAATCCCTCTTAATTGTTATTTAAATGACTTATTTGCTATTGTTATGTAAATTTAATCCTGAAACAAAAACATTGTTTTTATTTCTAGCATACGCTTTCTTATCTTGGCTCTGATTGGTCGAAAGTGTGTTGTCTTTCAAACGTGGTGGCGGTGATCCTCAATGAACGAATCCTCATGTAACATCATTTTAATTATTTTTGGGGACTGTAACACCAGAGGCATAAGGACTATTTTACTAACTCTTATGGACATGTAGGATATATGTGCTTTCAAATATAATTCATCTGTGATATTCTAAACATTTTTACACCACTGATTTTTGGAATTTATTCGAGACTTTTGCTGCAAAGAAAGTTAAACGCCACGGAATATTCTTTGTTTTTATAAGCAAGTCGGACACACAGATTACTTATTTTGTCATTTAGTGTTGTAAAAACAGGATAAGTGCTGAAAGTGATTGCCATGTGATAGAGGATTAACGGCTAAATTGAATTAACTGAGGTGCTTTCCAATGTGACTATCGTTGATCAAGTCAGTTAAACTTCAAACTGATCGCTGTGTGAAAAACCAGGATGTGTGACAGAACTCCTGTGCAGAAAAAGCCTCTAAGTTTACCACTGAAAAACATTTCAAATATAAGTTTTTCATCGGACAGCCCATCAACATGTCCTGTCAATTCTCCTATGACATCTTTGGCTTTGAATTTGAGTGGTTTATCAACAGGAAGGTGAGAAAATTATTATGAATGTGATTTGTGTGTTATGCCTGTTTTAGAATTTGAAAGTGAATGAGCTTGTGTTCAAAAGGACCTGATTGTAGACTGTATTTGAATGTGTTTAAGTGTGTTAGAATGTGTTACAATTTATTTTTATTATATATTTTTATATGGGTGGAATACTGTGTTCATTTAGATAATGCGTTTCAGTTAGATCTACACCATAGATCTGGTACCGGTAGATCATTTGATTTTGAACCAAAGTTTTAAAATGTGAGTCTGGTTCTGGTATTTGAAAACAAGTGTGAAGTATGTAAGCGCACAGGGCAAAAAAATAGCTATAATGTAGGCTGCTGCGTAAAGCTTGTTTGGTATTTTGTTTAAAAAGGTAGCCTCAATGTGTTGTCAGTGCCAGTGGTAGCTGATCTAATGGTTGGTATCATAGGCCTGATAATATATGGTTTGAACTGTCTTTAATTGGTACTGCAATTAGACAAAATATTTTGATTTGTAGTGATAAGTGATTGATATGGGACTACCTAATGCAGATATTCTTAAGTTGTTGGTGTTAGTTTGGACAATTTTTTTGTGATTAAGCTCATAAACTTATAAAATTTGTTTGGTATTCTCTTAGTGTGAATTGATTTAAGGCTATCTAAGACGATATTTTTTCATACCAGTGGCAGTATCCAATTTACTTGAGGATAAACTTAAGCATAAATGTTCCTGTTGATATGAAAAGTTTATCATTTGTCCAAAAGATATTTGAAATTGAATCTCAAATGGTATATTTGAATTGTGACAATCCACCAATTATTTAAGTTTAAGCTCTTTTTTTTTTTTTGGGTTTTTGTATCGGTAGTCATCCTCTTTTAGCTTTTAAGAAAGTCGTTACTCTAGCTGCTCTTCAAAATGGATCCAACTTGTATGTCATATTAAGCTAATATTTGTGAAAATGTCATGTTTCTAGGCACTTTAATTTGTATTGATTTTTTTTTGCACCTGACTTAAAAATAAATATAGTGGGAATTCTTCAGTATTTTTTTTTATTTTTCAGTTTTATCATTATCCCTTTTGTTGTTATTGTGGAAATCATGATAAGGCTTGATTGTTGATTTGCATTGGCTTTTTTTTATCTCTTTTTTTGATGATTGCTTTTACAAACAAATGTTCAAACTAGTTTGCATTAGATAAGCTTTTAAATGGACAGATGCGCCATGTTGGGGAGTTGATTTGAGTCTTGAATAAGCTTAAATATACCAGTTAGCACGAAAGTTGCATAATCCTTCAACAATACCTCAAACCAGGAATTTCTTTCCTATTTCTATTTAATGTCTTTTCTAAATGGTAGTGTCTGAAGGAAAGATGACTTGTCTTTTCAACTTTCAAACATGGATAATTCTAGACGCACCTGGATTTGCAGGCACAAATTTTGACGATAAGCTGTCAACATCTGATTGACTCATATTATGGTTTCTGAGACTAAGATATGATTGTTTAAAAAAAATGCTGTCCGTATTATAATTTAAAATAACTTTACCTGTAGTATATTTGATCAATAAGCTTTTAAGCTTTAGCTTACTGTAACAAAAATGCTGTACACAGTACCTTCTCTTATGTACACCCAGTATACAAGTTTTTTGATTTAAGCTTATATAAGGTTATATTTAGAATCTTCTGATTTCACAATGTTATGAAATATCTGTAAGCTAAGCTGAATGAACACTGAGTGGTGCTGACATAAGCTTTGTGTAAGCTTCTATATGTTGATCTTAGCTTTCTGAAATTGTTGTTTAGTCTTTCTTGTTAGATGTATATTTATTACCGGTAACAATATTTTTCCTAAGCATCATTCTTTTCACCCATTAACACAAATATAATGTCTGTAATCTTGTGACCTTGACCTCAAATGACATTAATTTCTAGGGTCCGGTATATGACCTTCACCTTACCTGACCTGACCTGAACCATCAAAAATTAGTTATCATTCAGTTTAAAAACTTAATTTTTATTTGCTCACTTGAAATGTGCTGCGTAAATTGGCTTTTTCCATGTCAGTCTGTTCATTTGTCCACAATTGCTTGTAAACACTCTAGAAGGCTGAGTAATTCTTGATGGATTTTGACAAAACTTTAAAGTGAGAGATTGTAATGACCCATATTGATGAACCCTCTTGAAATAAATATCAACATATCGTTTTTGCTACCAAAGATATTGGCATATAGGCTGTGGTCTGTTAAATAAATTAAATTATTTTCATTTATTTATATAAGCTTATATATATATTCCATTATTGGACGGCTACTACATAAATGGAAAGCAGAGGTGTTCTAATGATTGGTAAAAATACCAGTTTGTCTCAGAAGTCAATATTTAACTCTTTTAGTTAATTACGAGGGGATTCCAATGATCAAGCGGTCACTTAATAAAGATTATCAGGTCTCACAATTTCCATAAGGGAGGTAACTCTATGTGTGCCTTTTCACAGCCGAACATTACCAAAACAGCCAAATACCAACCAAAATGTTTTAAATTTCTATGTTTATGTCTCCAAAATAGAGAAAAAGACTGTTTTTTTTATTTTCTATATATACACTGTGTATTTAATTACATTATTGCTAACTTTAAAGTACGTCTTTTAAACACAGTTGGCTCATAATTTTTTTATACGAAAATGTGACTAGATTATCACAATCTATTTTAGTCAGTGAGTGAACAAGGAATCTGTTTTTAGCTTTTTCAATCAGATTTCAGTCAATTTGATCCCCAAGCTTTTCTACATCCTCACCCAATCTTAGCACTCAAGAGTAAGCTTACTTGATTTATTCGTTAGAAACATCGATTAATCAAAAGATAAGTCCGATTTGACCAAGAAAAAATAAGCAAAGACAACTTTAATAAAACCCAAAATAAAATAATTTAAACGTAATGGCAAAACATGCCTAAGGTTGCAATGGTTAAACGTGTAAACGAAAACGTTCAGGACAGTGCCACTAAATGTTTAGAAAATGGACAATCGTTTAAACTAAAATAACTTCCATCGGTAGTTTTGATTTTGATATTCCCGCCGATATATAAATCTACAAACGTATTACGAAAGCAGGTTGATCACAGATAACTTAAAACTGTTAGAGGTGTATTTGTTTTGTTGCTACTATACACAGTTCCACGTAAAAAAGGCTAAAATTATCGGCGTAACCAATTACCTATCTTGAATTACCCATCTTTAAAATGAAAGAAAGAAAGATACATTGTTGTGGTTGGTTAATAAATGTTCTATAAATAGATCGTTTTTTCCTAGCCACCAATCTGTACCCTTTGCACAAAACAAAAGAACCATGGTTATGATTATAGGATATCTATCTCATGAACTTAATCTTAAGGCGTTCTTGAATACAAACACAAAGGTTTATCAAAAATTGTTCAATAGGGCTCATCAATGTGATAACATACAATTTCGTCTAAATCCGAGAATTTTGCCTTCTAGAGCGTTTAAAAGCTAAACTCGGACATGTTTCCATGAACAAGGGCAATAACTCAATCAATAATTTTGCGCTTTTTGATAAAATTATCCTTGAGTGAATACAAACGCAAAGTTTCGTCAAAATCTGTCAAGAAATGTGCCTTCTAGAGTGTTTACACAAGCTTAAAGTTGAATGCGTTTTCAAGAACAAGGGCAATTACTCATACTTCATATTTTTTCTGATTTTCGATAGGGTTTATCCTTGGGAGGTAACAAACACTCACACCAAGTTTCGTCAAATTCTGTAAAGAATTGTGCTGCCTAGAGTGTCTACAAGCTAAAAATTCAGATGCGTTTTCAAGAACAATTGCAATAACTCATACTTCATGTATTTCGATTTTTCGGATTTTCTATAGGGATCATCTTTGGGTGATTACAAAAACTTGCTCACACAAAGTTTCACCAATATTCGTCAATAATTGTGCCTTCAAAAGTGTTGAAGAGCAGGCTAATGCCGCTGTCCTGGCAAAATTTCCCTCATGGCACCCTGCATGGCGTTGCCCGTTTTCATTAGCCCACAAGGTGCAGAAGAGTAGGACGTAAAACTCCATTCATTTCATTTTCATTTTCATTTCAAAAGTGTTGAAGGTACTAATTATTTTTCGGTTTTATCTGATTTTCGATCAAGTTCATCCTTGGGTAATTACAATTTTCGTCAAAACCTGTCAATAATTTACGAGCTATTGTGGATGAACCAACCTGGGTGACACAAAGATATGCCCCTTATTTCATGTGGGCGTACAAAACCAATTTAAAAAGTTCAAGGGAGGTAATTGATAAAAGTACTTTGCATTCAATTTTAACAGTTCAAGGAAGGGAACTGATCACAAAAGTTTTTTGTTTTTACAAATGCTTGCAACAATGGGGAAGCATTCTATTATGAAGTGGAATCAAGTGTTCAGAAGTATAAGAATACACTGCCTTGATCCTCATCTGCCATTTCTGCTAAATTTTATACAAATATATAGTGAGGCCAAAACAATGCCTAGTGTTAAGTAAATTTAAATCATATAAACATCAGGTTGCAAGTTGACATTAACTTACTAGTGTGATGACAACATGGTAAGTCACATGTTTTAATTTAGTGCTTAAAGGGACAGCTGTGCCATTTTTGGGGGTTGATTTGAGTCTTGAAAATATGTAATAGTCATCAGAAATACTAGAATATGTACAAAAATGGCATATTTTCTTCAAAA
This sequence comes from Lottia gigantea, assembly GCF_000327385.1. Taxonomy (NCBI): domain Eukaryota; kingdom Metazoa; phylum Mollusca; class Gastropoda; family Lottiidae; genus Lottia; species Lottia gigantea. Next base: position 1,751,329 of record NW_008709640.1, on the reverse strand, counting down.
ATACTTGAAACTAGGAATTTTGACTCTCAGCGCTATTTCTATAAGCTTATATGGAATGTTATCTTATGTGTTTTCTATCAAAGAGTGTCGTTATTTAAAAATTTGAAAGCTTGGATAAATCTGGACACATGGATTTGAAGGATCGAATTTGGATAGTGAGCTGTGAACACTATCACTGAAATTTTATATTTTTGATTAGTTTATGATGAAGGCCGTAATGGCCATAAAATTTCTGACGAAGTCAGTTTGGTAAATACCCCTGTATATATAGTAGTAGCTTTGATGTCAAATGCTTTGATTTTTCTTAGAAATCAGCGTAGAAAGAACAAGCTCAAATAACCAGTTGAGACACGTACTAGTACTTCATATGCTGACGAACGATGAATGTTCCTACAAGCCAGTTCAGAGTTTTTTTAATAGTGAAACCTAGGTTCTGATTTTCAAATAAGCTTATAGTTCGAACATTTCTAGCAAAAGGCGAAAGGAGTTCAAGAAACAGAAAGTTCAGAGTTTTTCTAATAGTGACACCTAGGTTCTGATTTTCAAATAAGCTTACATAATTTGTTAGAACATTTATAGCAAAAGGCTAAAGGAGTTCAAGAAACAGAAAAAATTGTAATGACCAATGAGGAACTTGATTTGTAAAAAAAACAAACTATCAGAGAAAGAGTTAAAAAAAAAATTTGAAACAGAACAAAAACTAACGGTAACTGTTAAAGTGACACCCTATAAACAAGCAGTCATTTGGCAAAGCTGTCTCAAAATATAGTTACACACTTTGCCAAATTCTCCCAGCAAGCAGGCAGCAGTTATTTCAGGCCATGCAGCTGAAATTGGATTGAATCTTTTCAAGAAAATGAATCTCCAATCTTACCCTGAAGCACATAGTGCAAGAATTTGCAGCCAAAAAAGAAGCAGTCGATTTTACTTTTGCGACAAAATTTTTCACGTAAGAAGCTAATATCCAATCAAATGCGAGAACTTTGGTTAACAACGCCAAAGATGGAGGAGAATGGCGTAAGCTGACTTATCAATCAACGAAACCCTACTAATGAATCTGAATATCATTTATTGAAAAGAAATCACCAACACAAAATCATAAAAAAATTAGAATTAGTTAGAGATGCTATTTTAAAAGCAGGGCTTTGTTGAATGCCGTCATTTTTGTAGATAAAGGGGAAGGACCTCAAACAGCCAAAATCAAAATATAGCGAAAAAAATATTGCTTTTCACTAAATAAACAGCCTGTGGAGAACGTCTTAATCAAGAGTCTAATCAGAATCATTTGAAAACCAAAAATTCTCAAAAAATTTTGGTATATATTACTAGTTTACTTTGCCATGACCTACGGCTGTGACTACCAACATGAGATGCATTCTACCCAACTGTTTAACTTTTTACTGCTGCAGTATTTGACAGTTAAAAATGTTTTATATATACAGATGGCCCATGAAATATTCTATGAAACTGTGAGACAGATCCAGGTTGGTGTCAAGTTGTTTGATGATTTGAATGTCGACTATCAAATCATCAAACAATTTGACACCAAGCCGGATCTGTCACAATCTACTACCCTTCGATGCTCCACTGAACTTCATTGGATTATTAGATTGAAGACTTTCCATCAATGACAAAATCTGAACTCGGGTACCCCCACTTTTCTTGTTTTCTGCAATTTTCTCCCCTGGGTACCTCACTTCGGATTGCGCCTTTTCACCCTCTTACTCTTAATTGTAAATACTACATTGCCCCTTTACTGTTCCACTTGTCTAGATTCTACTGACCCACGCCCCTAAGGCAAACCCCTCCCCACTCTTCCCACATGTTGACACAAGACCCCTACCATAAGGTAATCACGTCACAATAAGATAGATTATCCACTCCACAGTTACGACAACCATGCTTGTTTACCATCACTGTCAGAAGGCTCTCAAAGAAATGCCATTTATTGAGACACTTGAAGGAAGTTCATTCTCGTACCTTCAGTGTCTGTGAGTACTGCAATAAACAGTTCCAGAGAAAAGAATATCTCAACAAGCACAAATGTAAACAGAGACCAGGAAGGACGAACCCTACCACTGTCGTTGATACTGAGGACGATCCCCCTACAGATATCTTGCAAGAAGCCATTGAAGATGTATTTGGTTCATTGACACCTCCATCTTGCTCTTACTCCACAGAGACCATCCCCGGATCCGGGCGAGTACTTTTCCACTGCTGAAGACCTGCCAAGACCCAACCACCGCTTCCACCCATGCACGGGAAAAAAAAACCAAAAACCCCGTCTACTATCTCAACCCCGGTAAATTCCACATCCAACCCGGGTAACCCAGCCGAGAATTTTTCTCCCCGCCAAATTTTGACAGGGTCAAATCCTGCCAACTCCGGTAAAAATTCTATCGTGGTCAAACCCCGCCAACCCCGGTAAAAATTTCAGTATATAAGACAGCCCCTGGCAAGTGAGTATTTATCAGTCTGAAGAGTTCAATCCTGAACGAAACTAGTCACTGTAAAAATCAGGGGTAACTGGTCAAAAAAGCCAACCTTATCTCCTCTTCTAATTGTATTTAGTATTTATTTTCTTTTTTACTTATTTTTCATCTAGTTAAAGTTTTGATATCAACAAACAACTAGTATCTTTTACATTTTTCAAGATGATATTTCTAATTTCATTGAAGAGGTTAACCTTAGAATAGTAAGTAATGCTTTTGATGTTGCAAGCATAAGAAAGATGCATTCTGTAACTTTTGAATATGATTTAGAAATATTGTCTCTGTCAAAGGTTGTTGGATAAACCCCTGTAATTGAAATCAGTTATGGTCCAATTATTTCTAACACAAAAGAATATGCTGAACATACACTTGTAACTTAAAAATCTCTTGTGGAAGGTTAATGTATAGTGATATATGATGGTCTATTTTTTCCGGTGAGGTTTTAAAAATAAACCAAAATTAATATTGATTATTAAGTTTCAATGGCAAGTGTTCACCTAATCCAGATAAAACCTACTATAAAATACAAAATATTGTAAAAATTATTGATGCACCCACTTTCGATATTTGTTCAAAGGGTTTCAGCAAAGAAGCGGCCATAATCGTATTATGGTATAGCTTTTGTCGTTGACATTTTGACTGAATTAGTTCTAGACTTTGTGACTCTGTCAAAATCCTGTCATATACATTTACTATGAATAGGAATACTCTGAATAAGAAAACTGTACATAAGACATAGGACAACAAGGAAATGATTGTAGTTATTAATTATGTAGGAACCTCTAATGCTGTGGAGATAAAAGCTGCTGAGATATTAAGTAGACAAACAAAATGGTACACAACAATATTAAGCAATGGTGATTTCAAACACAGACACATTTTGGAAATATAAAACTGTCATTTGAAAGGGAAAATGCTGAAAAATGTTTGCGGACAGCTTTCAGAAATCTCAACAAAAAATTAACAGGAGAGAATGCTTAAATAAATCTTATTTTGCCTCGTTTTTGAGACAAAGAAAGAGAGGTACTGGCACATTAAAGAAATGTTGTCATCCATTGATTAGACAACAAAGTCATAAGAATGAATAGCCAATTTGAAGTCATCAAACACTCGTTAAACAGCAAGAAAATGGGCTAAAAACTGTCCTTTCTCAGAAATGTGTGAAGGTTAAATTCATCTGAAACTATCATAAAGTAGCTTATCAACTCTATATTTAATGATGTAAAATATTATTAGTTTTCATTTGCTAGAATTGGAAATGAAATGAAATGAATGGAGTTTTACGTCCTACTCTTCTGCACTGCTAGAATTGGAGAAGGAGGCATTAAAGACATCATGGTGGCGATTTTAAGCAGAGACATAATGTTGTGGAAAGGTTACACCTGCTATTTTGCAATGTACTCTTCGTTACCCTTTTGTTTCAAAGTGATGATGGCTCTGTAGTTTTGTGAAAGATTCAATAAGGTTCCATTGCTTTTTACAGAATTACAATATCTTTATCAGTTTAAGAGATAACACATCTTTAAATTAATAATATACAAAGATTTTGATATGAACTTGCTATAATCATTATTGAGAAATGATGATTATATTTTCTCTGCCACTTCAGAGAATGCTGGAATTGTATGTCACAAACCCAGTTGTAGTTCTTCATTTAAATATTTAAGGCATATTTAACAACTGCTTAAATCGATTTTGATTTCTAAATCGATTTCAATGACGTCACATTCTATTTAGCCCAAATTCAAAGCGATTTGATATGTTTGTTAAATACGTGTTAAGGATCCAAAATGGCGGATGATTCAGAGAATTATCAAAAACAAGATGAACTTTTCTTGTCTATTGCTTTAGAACTTTCAAAAGAAATCAGTGGGCCTAAATCTATTATTAAGAGACCTATTGGTAGAATATTAAATTCCAATTCTTTGGGTAGCACGTATTTGAAAACAGAAGTAATAAAATATCTGAAGACGTTCCCAGGATATTAGACTACACAGTTAAAACAATACCAGAGTATAGTGATGAAGAATTCCGGGCCAGATTCCGAATGCTTCCATCAACTTATAAAAAGCTTAATCAATTTATCGAACCCTACATCAAAATCAAATACATTAGAGATACACACATACCCGTAGAATCGCAGGTACTGGCATACATTTATTACGCATCAACTCAAGTCCCTATGATTCGAGTAGCCGATGTTTTTGGTATATCCGAGGCAACAGTTTGTAATATTGTGAGTTTGTTATCTAAGATAATCAATAAAGAAGTAATGCCAAAGTTCATTCAGTGGCCTGTAGGATTGAGGGTTACGGAAGGGTTTGAGCACACACAGGGTTTCCCTAAAGTTTTAGGGGCAATCGATGGAACTCATATACCAATATAAGCACCGACTGAATATCCGGAAAATTATATAAATCGAAAAAGCTACCATTCAATAAATGTTGCTGCCGTTTGTGATCATGAGCATTTCTTTACTGATATTCATGTTGGATGGCCAGGCTCCACTCATGACGCCCGTGTTTTCCAAAATTCACCCTTGCGTAATGCTTTAGAAATGGAAAGAAACAATCTAATACCAGAAAATTGTCACATAATAGGTGATTCAGCATATCCTCTAGAGGAATATCTCATGGTTCCTTTTAGAGATAATGGAAGGCTAACTCCAGAACAGAAGTTATATAATTTTAAGCATAGTTCGACTCGAATGAAAATTGAACACTCTTTTGGAATTCTTAAAGGTCGATTTCGTCGATTAAAGCATATTGATATGCTGGATATGAATAAAGTCGTGGCTTTTATTTCGAGCTGTTTTGTGTTACACAACGTTTGTTTAGCAACGGAAGACTTTTGCGACGATTTATTAGAGAAGACCCAAAATGGAGACGATGACTTATGCGAACCAACGCAAGCAGCCAACAGTCACTGCTCAAGAAAAACGACAAGCCCTTATGCAGATCTTATCTTAAAAAAACGTTTTAATAATCTATCAAAACGTGCCAATGTGTGAGCAATACAAACTCAAAATGGGTATGATTTGAATATACAGATATACAAAATAATAACAGAATGGAGTACCTTGTAAATTTACAGCACTATTCAACGGTCTGTTCCAAATATTCAAATCTTTGTATCAAGTCTGTGTAATCAACAGAAAGTATTTGACAGCATATTCAAAAATCAAAATCAACCAAATTACTTCTTTTCCAACAGCTTTCTAAATATATCAATTTTTGACTTTTCTACCTCCAGCTTTTCCTTTTCAAATTTCATTTGTTCGTCGTGCTGACTCTTCATTTCTTGCAACAGTTTCTGATTATCCTCTTTCCTTGATGTCTCGTGAGCTTCAAGTACAGCAAGGATTTTTTCCGTCCTTGGGGTTATCCTTTGCCTTTTTTTCTTGGGCTGTGCAGTGGGATTCACAGTGTCGTTGGAATCTGCATTATTTAAAGGCATAATTGGTTCAGACGATGGTGAGGCAGGAGATGCAGAATTAGATGCTGTACTTGGAGTCGCTTGACTTTTCTTTATGCTAGACATCAAACACACTGGTTCCACATTTGGTCTACAGCCAAGATAATCGTCGAGATCTTCATAATACGGGCATGTTTTTGGGCTATGTCCTGTTTTATTATTTGCATCTTTGGTCTTGCGGTAGTTTAATAATAAATTATTCCATTTGTTCTTCAACTGAATCCATGTATAGCCGTATCCCAATTCAGACAAATCTGAAGCAATTTTTTCCCATACTGATTTCTTTTTTGTAGATGGTTTGTTGAACAGGTCCTGATATTTTCGGTGTCTTTCTATCAGGAGCAAAGTTGCCTCTTTTGACATACATGTACTAGAACCGATACTGGAACTATTGGAACTATTGGAACTATTGGCGCAAACTGCTTTGGATATGGGCTGAATAAAGATCCAACAAATTTAAATCGCTTTGAATTTGGTGGCCGATAAATATGTTTTTCAACCATAGACCAAATCGTATGTCGTTTAATATGCCTTTAGTCTCAGTGGAACATGTGTGACAGTGCAACTGACCTACTTTCTAAATAATAATTAAATTCTAACACAAGTTACTTCCCTTGAAATACAAACTTTAATAAGAGTTGCCATTATGAACAGTTAATTGTAGAAAAATATTTTTAAATTTTAACACATCAGTTACTTCCCTGAGAAGAAAACATTTAGTTAGAATAATGAATGAGCTGTCTATTACACATCATCGAACTTAAACAGCGAGAAAATAGGCTTAAAACTGCTCTCTCTTAGAAATGTGTGATGGTAAACTTCATCTGAAAGTATTATTAAATAGCTTAATCAAATTTTAATGATGTAAAATATGTGTTTGTGTTTTGTGTTACTATGACTGGAGAAGAAGGCTTTAAGATGTCGAGGTGGCGATTTTTCTGCATTGATATAATCTTTGTTTGTTTGAGCCTTGATCTTTATCATTCAATATGGCTGATGCGTGAATAAGGTCTAATCTGCACGTGTATCGTCGAGGTGGCGATTTTTCTGCATTGACACGATATAATCTTTGTTTGTTTGTGCCTTGATCTTTATGATTCAATATGGCTGATGCGTGAATAAGGTCTAATCTGCACGTGTATCGTCGAGGTGGCGATTTTTCTGCATTGACACGATATAATCTTTGTTTGTTTGTGCCTTGATCTTTATGATTCAATATGGCTGATGCGTGAATAAGGTCTAATCTGCACGTGTATCGTCGAGGTGGCGATTTTTTCTGCATTGATATAATCTTTGTTTGTTTGAGCCTTGATCTTTATGATTCAATATGACTGATGCGTGAATAAGGTCTAATCTGCACGTGTATCGTCGAGGTGGCGATTTTTCTGCATTGACACGATATAATCTTTGTTTGTTTGTGCCTTGATCTTTATGATTCAATTTGGCTGATGCGTGAATAAGGTCTAATCTGCACGTGTATCGTCGAGGTGGCGATTTTTCTGCATTGACACGATATAAACTTTGTTTGTTTGTGCTTTGATCTTTATGATTCAATATGGCTGATGCGTGAATAAGGTCTAATCTGCATGTGTATCCTACCCAGCACATATCATATGGTGTTGGGAAATGGAATTGTCGAGAGATAAAATGAGGGTGCAAGAATTTCATTTTAATATCTCCGAACTTATAAATATGACATTTCAACAACCAGAGTAGTCTGTTATACAGAGATGTAAGACTTCCGGATACTTTTGGAATTCCTGAAATGGTAATGGGTTGCAGATTCTTTTCCTTTGACTTTGTCAAGAATCTTCTAGGTTAATTGCTTTTCTCAGATTGTAAGAATATGCTTGTAGTATTTTTTTGACTCACTTTTTGAACTGATATTTTGGTTATCCTAAGGAAGAGGTAATTGATTTAAATTGTTTTTCTGTTTCCTCTATCTCCTTATAAAGTAAGCTTATAGTATGATTTGATAATAATTTTAAAATGTAAGAAACATCTGTTGTTTTTTGTCATTTTCAAATAGAACAGGTCTTCCTCTGGTACCTTTATACTTTCCTAAAGTCTTGTTCTAACTGCAAAATACTTCTAGTGATGCTATATCTTACAGGTTCTCTTTGGCTCAATCCTGCAGCTACATCTAACAAGTCTTATGTTACAGATCTCTCCAAAACACCATCTATTCTGCTGTCAGATTTTTGATGATAGTATGAAGCATGATAGTTTAAGATCAGAATGAAATCTGAAATAAGAATTTTGACTCATAAATTGATAAATTATTTTTATGACTGTCATTGTATGAAAATTCTTTCATTATTAGACTGCAGTAAATAGATCTGGTAAAAAGTAACCTTGAATCTATGGCCAAATGTAGGTGTGATCAGACCAGATTTCCCAATTTTGATTTTCATACTGACCTAATTTACATGGTTGAAATATTTTGTAGAAGTTATCTCCCTTGAAATAATTAATTTCAGCTATAGAGTTCTAACCACTGACCTACTTCAAGTAAAATAGTTTAAAATTTACACAAGTTGCTTCCCTTGATATCTAAACTTCATAAATTTACAGTTAACAGTTGCAGCTGGTAAGGCCAGACAGTACCCGAAAAGTCAAATTTGCTAATTATGATGATACATCCCTATTAAGTGTCAGGAAAGACTTGACAGGTGAAAAAGTTATTGCTTATAAGACTTTTGAAAAAATTATTTAAAGTGGTTGCCATGATAATGTAAAAAATTTGGTTCTATTTTAGGGAAGCGAGCCAATTTAATCAGGGCCTGGCACCGCAATAAGAGGTGGGCCAGGCTCCGTCTAAAAATTCTTCTAAGCATGTGCAGGGTTTACAACTTCTGTATCGGCGGCCATTATAAATCTACAAATGTGGACCTTTTGTAAACTTTTTAATTAGAGAGCGCATGTTTATTTCCGTTTTAAGTGGGCCTGGCCCAGATCACAGAACGCCAGTATAAACAGACATTTTGATCGGAGCCATGCACCGATCCGGGCCAGACTCTCTTTATCGGGGCCTAGTGTAAAAGTGGTACTAGCATCACTGTCACTTAAGATTGTTGTGTATTGCAATTTGTGTTTGTCTATTGATCTTGTAAATAAAATCTCGGCAGGTTTCATCCCCATTGCATTGGAGGATCTTACGTAATTTATATTAGTCAGGTTTATGAATTTCATACCATTCTTTATATTCATCATTGTCCTCCTCTAGAGTATTCTTATTAAGCGTACATGAATGACAGAGAATTTTGACAAAGACACAAAATCTAATACTAATCCAGTTAATAAGTCGATAACGAATGCAACACCATAATTAGATTTATGGCCTCTCCTGTGCCAAGACCCGTTAAACGACACAGCAATGTCAATAACTGGACTATCATGTGTTAAAATTTCCCGGTGCAAATTGACATATGCCTGTCTGACATAACTAGCTGCCTCTGGCAATGTTGTTTCTTCAGCTGCAGTAGATGAACGGGTAACTTCTTTAGCATGGTTGGCAACAGTTTTTGAATTTATTATAGATGTATCACAAACCGATGAAAAAGTATTTAGTCCAGCGTAGTCTGTACCCTTATCCATGAGAGCTGTGACTGCTCGTCTGTTGATATCGAAAATAAACATTATTGCAGATAATGAATTTTGTGACGCTGACTGTCTGGAATGTCACGTGGTTGGTCATTCCAGAAGTTCACAGTCAGCGGTACACTTACTGTTTTTCCATACTTTTGGAAATTGGTTTGTTTTTAACGTGTTTCCGTGTAATCTTTTCCACTTTCACATTCTCGTTGGCAGAATACAATGTTGGGTTTTGTTTATTCTTATATCTTCTTGCGTCTTTTACTTTGTTTCCGGATGTAATTGGCTATATTCAATTCACGTTTGTGTAACTTTTTCCATGACAAAATGGCTGAATCGTCAAGGTGCTTATAGTGCAAACCCTGACTGGTCTATGGCATCGGTGCCAGTACGAGAACCTGTTCGTGTTTCTATTTTTGGAACTTTGTATGTTAAAAGACTACACAAATTTCTCGAAAAAGTAAATAGTCCAAATTTAGGACTAAATCATGGTTTATGTTCTATTGGAATTCATGGGTACGGTGGATTGCTACTCATCTCCGACCCGCATGACCGTATATCCAGGTCATTTGATAAGTTTGCCACGGTCGATTGGAGCTGTGACTGCTCGCCTGTTGATATCAAAAGGAGCTTTTGAAGAATTTGTATCACCGATTTTGGGTGAAGACTTAGTAACATTTATGTCAGAACCACACGAAGAACAAAAATGTTTTCAGTTCTACAGCAAGTCCCATGTTTTTGGACTTTGAAATTGTTAAATTTCTTCATTACATTGAGGACAATTAATATTTTTTAGAAGATTTTAAAGCATTGAAACAAGGATATATTGTTCATCTAAATAATTGGGTAGAGGGGTGCTGTCATTATCCTTGCCATTGGTGTCATAGTCACTAGAAGTATTGCTATGAATTTCTACTGGTGATTTAAAAAAATCCAATTTCCTTATTGTTCTAGTGGATGTTTCTTCGGAATTTTGAGAAGCATTAGAATTATTTATATTATCATTATCAATGTTATTTTCAATGTCAAATTCTAAATTGCCAATGGAGGTGTCACTGTCACTCAAACTTCTTTTCAAAAAACGATTTTTCCTTGCTAAATTGAATTGTAATTTTCTCCTCAGAGTTTTGCCCTTATTATTGGCTATACTAAACTTCTTTTTAGGTCCCAATTTGTACACAAAATTTCATTAAAAACACCAAAATAGACGGCTGCAAAATAACTGTAAATTTCGCAGGGTTATATAGTCACGGTTATCTAAATGGTTCTTTCTGTGTTTCAGTTAGGGACTTGTATGATTGTGACTAAATCTTAATATAGAATATCATTAGTGTAACTAAGTTACAATAAAGCGCCATCTATTCGAGCCTTTGTGCGCATGTCAACGCATGTGTAAAAGACAGTTGACCTTCATTTATATGCATTTCCCTTATTTCCTATTCAAACGACCTACGAACTCGACATATAAGGGAATTACAGTTAATTTTTCTACCGAATTCTTCCGGTTATTGCCGATATAGGAGTTGCATCACAGAGTTATCTTTCTTGCCCGGAAATGGCCCTTGACATGCACTTTCCAACGATACCAACAATGATTGATGCTAAATAAGTAAAAGAGTTGTCTAATAATGTACCGGTAGTACCATTTTTTTTGTGGGGATTGCTCATTGGTTGTGGCATCCATCAGCTGCGCTCTTCTAAAAAAAGACCATTAAAAGGTAAAGAGCAGCTGATGACCTTGTTTTCTTTTATAATCTTTATCTTATTTAGGGTGATCTGTATTTGTTCTCTATATAGCAATATAACTCATCATGAGTTTTACCATCTGCAAAAGAATAAACAATATCATTGATTATTTCTTACTATTTGAAATAAGCAAGTTTAAATGTGTCAATTGAAATTCAATGGTATTGAGAATCTTTACAAATTATAGAAACAAGCACTTGTGGAGAAAAGTAGGATGTAAAACTCCATTTCATTTCATTTATTTCAACCAGTAAAAACCATTCGAAAGTATGATATAGTAATGCTTTATCCACTTGAACCAATACCACCCAGCCCTATCTTACCTAAAGACTTTTCACACACATCAGAGTTCAATTTAGACAGAACAATTTGATTGACAATTTATCACACCATATTTGAGTTAAATATCAAGTTAAATTTTGATTTGCATTTCTTGAAATTTTGGTTGCAATTTTAGATAGACTAGATCAATCCTGCCAATGATGTTAGTTCAAGGAGATAAGATTGGCTTTATTGACCACTACCAGTTATCTCTGATTCTCAGTGACTAGTTTCGTTCAGGATTGAATTCTTCAGACTGATAAATACTCGCTCGGCAGGGGCTGTTCGACCCTGGTAGAAATTTTTACCTGGGTTGGCTGGATTTGACCCTTCAAAATTTGGCGGGGTTGCATGTGAAGTTTGCCCGGGTTGAGATTGTGGGTGGTGTTTGGGGGTTTTAGTGCTCCTGGGTGATGGGCAAGGCTAGTGTAAGGGAGGAATGAGACCAGATAGGCCAACCTGGCAGGGTGTGCCAGGGTTGGGGAAGAACACTTGGGGTGGTGGGGTGATGGAAAGAAAACACAGTGAGGACAGTTAGTTTTTATTGCTGAAGATGACTAAAACCACAGATAAGGGTTGAAGTATAAAAGTCCTTGCTGGTTAGCTGTAGAGGTAGAAGGGGTCTTCTAAAATCTCGCTAGATAGTGTTACTTCTATGGGTATCTTGAAGCTTGCATCTGAAGTGCGATCCAAATGTTCCAAATATCAGATCTACACGATGGTGTGGTTGTCCAGCCCTCTACTCTACTAGGAGAGAGGGTTTGATTCCAATCCCAGTGTTTAAAGACTGGGAGTGGTGCCCCAATCGGGGTGCGGTTAAGTAGAGGCTGACCTTCAGCCTGGGAGAAATAGTCGCGAAGCGCTTATGAAGTCGAAATTGTCTGTGTAGTGTGTACCGTACATGAAAGAGATGTCACTGATCCTATGGTGTCTTCGATGGCTTTTTGGAGGACGTCTGTAAGGAGGTAGTCCTCAGTGTTCGCGGTGTCAAGATGTTTGATAATCTGATAATCGACATTTCAACTGGAGTGACTCGGTAGGTGGAAGTGGGAGGAGACAGGGGTGTCTCTTTATGATGGATATCAGCAATATGTTTGCTGGCTTCCTCTATTCCAACGAACCCTGGCATGGGCCTTGCCTTACTCTCACTAATTTCTTTATTCTGGAAAATAAACCACCTTTATGTCACTAAAACCTTATAAAAGGTACTGGAACACTATTTCTTTCTGACTTGATTTAAGCTTCTTAAAAGTGCCTTGTTTCACTTGACTATTTTTATTTAAATAAAGCTATGGAAAAGCTATACTTGCCAAGAACAAATTTATTAAAGTTATAAAAAAGTTACCTATTTATACCTACCATAGAGCTACATAATAAAATTACATTCTAACTAAAGTTATGAAAAAGTTATTGTTGAAAAAACAGCTTTGAATGAAGCTAATGAACCTTGTACTTTACCATCAATCTGTAACTTCTTCCTGTCACTTCACACATGGATGGTAGATTTCTTATACACGTCACATGTTTTGGAAGTATTTTTGAATCCTCATACATTTGCCATTATGTATACAAATTTCAAATATAACAATAGATCAATCAAAGTTTTATGCTGTAAAATATGTCTATTGTCTGGGCAAGGTAAAAAGTTCTTTGAATTTTTCCCATTATTTTTATCAGAAGTGGAAAAATCAGCCTCAATACTATTGTCAGTCTTAAATTGTCTTTGTGTCGACAATAGGGCTGATTAAGATTAATCTCCCTTGAATTGCAATCATTGACCTATATTATTTCATTGACTGTTATTTTATAAGAAGTTATCTCCCTTGACATTTTTATTTTGTCTGAAAATAAGTTGTATTCATTATACAATCGACAACCATTCTCATGCTTTTTTTTTTTTTAATGTTTTGATGGTTTTTACTTTCATCAGTCCATATTAGATATTTGTGTCCTTGAAAAAAGTTATTCAGTAAGCTATATGTTGTAACATCCAAAGTAAAACAACTTGTTGAAAGTACCACTGATTAAGTGCATTATTTCAGATCAGCATTTCTCAGTCCTTGGAAGGATATGTTTTAGCCTATTAGTACGTTCAGACGAAAAAAGTTAGGGCAGCTTATCTATCAACTGTTCTTCGTGCCTGGTTTAAATTGTTTATTGGTCTTAGAGGTTAGAGGTTTAAATATCATTGTGCATGCGCATTTATGACATAGGGAATAAAGGCGGGAATTTGTTTAAACGAATGCACATGTGCAGACATGACATATCCAGCTGAAAAACTAAGCCAGCTGAACTTTCCAAGTCTGGTTTAAAGCAACCTCCGAAGCAGGCAGCTTAAATTTGACTGGTCGCGTTCCGACTCAAAGAACGGTTGATAGTTAGGCTGCCTTAAATTTTGTCATCTGAACACACTATTGGTCAAGGACTGATGACCAATTTTAAGTTTCCAATGTTCCTGCATTGATAGCTTCCATCACATTTGTAAACAGAATCTTTCTCTGCACTTTTGCTCTCTGGCAGAATTTTTGTTTACATCAGACTAAAGTTTCTTTTATTACTGCTTCATAATGAATGGATGTAGAGTAACAATATTTTTATAGTCTACATAGAAATGTGTTGTAAATAATTTTAAACTTGACATCAAATACCATCCTGTAATACACAACTTCATGAGGATGAGAAAGCAATTATTAAATGGTGAAAGGCAGCCAGAATGCTCTATGATTTCATGTGTTTCGTGACTTTGTATGCTCATATTAAAATAAATTGCTGGCTATTGATACTGGCTCATTTATTCTTTGTCTGGAATGAAATATTTCTTTGTGAAATTTGGCTCAAGTATATGAATTGAATTTGATTTTGGTTGTCTTCCAAACACATCACGATAATTTGAATAATTCAGATTACTGATATCTCTAATGGCATTACCATAGTAAATTTTGTTTATTTTTTTTCAATTTTGTTTATTTTTTTTTCAATTTTGTTTATTTTTTTTTCAATTTTGTTTATTTTTTTTCAATTTTGTTTATTTTTTTTTCAAGTTTGTTTATTTTTTTTTCAATTTTGTTTATTTTTTTTTCATGTTTGTTTATTTTTTTTCAATTTTGTTTATTTTTTTTCAATTTTGTTTATTTTTTTTCAACTTTGTTTTTTTACTATCATTACTTTCCCCGACAGTTATTTCCATTCACACCTAGCCCATGTTTTACAAAAAATCTTAAAACCTAACCACCAGTGACTTCACAAACTAAAGTTCTTGATTGTCTTGCGGCCTGCAGAACGTTCTTCTCCAGCTCTTTGTAAGAAAAAACAAATAGTTATCATTGTTCGCTTCATAGCTATGCTAGCTTCCCAGGAAATGATACAAGCAAATTCATCGTTCTTTTTCTATTTACTTGTACTGCTTTGATCTAAGAGTTTCGTTGTTGCTTATCCATCGGATAAAATGGAAAAAAAAACCTATGTTGTCCCTCTGTGTAGTATATTTTGTATGCATTATGCATGTTTATATTTTGTATGCATGTGCAATAAATTCCTATCTAAATGCAATTCAAAGATGATAAAGTTAAACTTCAAAGATATTTTTTCTTTTTTACTCCAGAAACACACCGAAGAGAAGACTATCCCTATCATGTATAGACACACCAACATCAGAAGAACCCACCCCAGAACGAATGTCATCTACACAATCAGGTACGTCTTGTGAATCAAAATACCTAAATAAATATATTATAGCTCAATAAATTCTATATAACACTTGGCATAATTACATTGAAATGAATGTGTAGGATAGTATCTTGGTTTGCTACTTGAAGTTATTTCTATGTTAGCCTATTAAAACACTTCTTTCTGAAATATATTGCTTAACAGAATAAAATCCTTTCTCAGTGTCTGAATCTGTTCACTAATGACAGTAAGTTGCATCACATCCACATCTCGCATCCTACACTCCTCTATGTTTAGATATTTACAGGGTGATGAACTTTGCTTTTTTGAATATTTGCTACTCTAGAATCTAGATGAAGAATGGTTATCATCACCCCACACATAAGTTGAACCTTTTCGGAAATAACTTTTTGACAAGATAAATATCTAGAATGCATAGCTTTTGCTAGGCTTGGACAAAACTTGCTGAAGTTATTGATTATCACCTTTGGAAGTAAGGATTTTGAAGCACTTAAACCAGTTTTCAAGTTGAAGTCCTGAATTCAGAATTCAGAATTTCTTCTGGCACCAAATTATGCAACTTTGCCCAGAATTCTCCTGACATTTGCCACTAACAGAGTTGATTGATAAGGGTATTATTTTTTTTTTTTGGGCTGCTTTCATTCTTTCATCTAAGAAAGATAAGATGCTATTTGGCTTATGGAAATTTTTTTTCTTGAAATCATGTTTGAAATGATGTAAATAGATAAAATTTTCTTGTGGAAAAAGCTACTTAATCTTTGTTTTTTTGTTTTACCCTGAAATATCTGAAAGGTTAAGATTCAAGATGGCCACCAGGTCATACAACAGTAGTTTGACAGTAAATTCTTATCAGATATTGAAATTCAATATATTATTGATACAAAATAATTGTATAGTTATTTGTGAAATATTATTTTTTTTGGATTATGTATGGTACCTTTTTTCATGGAATTTACCTGGGGTCATCTGGGAATGGATAAGACTCATTATATAGCTGTTAGCAAATTGTATTCAATAATGGCTCACTGCTGCCATGCTGCATTCCCGAAAAGATGACAAACTCTTGATATTAACACAAATTCTTCCACCAGCTGTGCCTACCATTGATATTATGTAAGGCAAATCAGAAGTAGTAGCTGTGGAAATGGCAGCTATTGTTGCTGAAAATCTTAAACATGATCAAATGACAACCCCGAATGTAGGTGTTCATTTACAGGTTACAAAGGGCACACTAGCCTCATCTCATCATTATTATTAAATATAGTAGGAAACTCATTCTAGATGAAATGACATATTGCATGAGAGATTTGTTTTACCATTCCACTTGCAAACAATTCGTCTCATTCCTTACTTGATCAGCCCCAATATATATAATACTGATAATTGGACAAGCATCTTCAGTAGCTGAAAATTCTACTGCAGTATTTATAACAATCTTCTGATGCAACATTCTTCACCATACAGCTCTCTTAATTATACCTCCAACACCATCAACAGGACCTTCTCCATGGGCCATTTCATAGGAACACTGGTCAACCTCAGTGATGTTCGGATGAATGCAATCTGAATTTAAAAATGGAAAACCTGTTCTTTAACTGACTTCCTGCACCATCAGAAAATATGTGTAAATTTCAAATATATGGACTTCCTTCGCAAATTTTTGCTTCTAGTGCTTTGTTGTTCAAAGGTAGACACTGCATACTTATCATGATGAAGTTTATGACTAACAATGGCATAAGACTTGATCCCAGCTTCCAAATGTGCTGTCATTATTGTTTTTTTTTGTTTGATAACATTATCTGAGAGATCTTTCTGTAAAATTGCTCTGTTTTTGATATAAGATTCAGAAGGCTGTCAAAGAGTGTAACCTTTTTATCAAGTTCTGATTTCGAGTATTCACATTCTGTTGAATAATTTTATCCATCAGAACACCATTCAGCTATCATTGGTTCTGTTTCATTGCAAGCCAAACATTCAATTCTCTATGTTTCAAAACTCATTATCTTCATTGCATATCATGTCCACCACCTAATTCTTGAAAGGTAATCATCAGTAATATATTATTAGACTGTTTAAATGAGTTTTATATTTTCTATCTACAGTTTTACTTGTTTGGGTATGAACAGTTGCTCGTCCAGACATGCTCGTCACCAGTTGCTCAACAGACAGGTTGATTTCCATGATTCACAGATTGAACAGTCAGTGTTTGTTCAGTCTTGTGATTCAATGCCACAGCACAGATTCTTGATGCGGTTCTGGTGGGTGACTCTTTTAACTCTCTTCTTTGGTGGCTGACCAAGCTGGTTCTAAAGGACAACCATGATTCCATCATTTCTGGAAAGGAGCCAAAGGTCTTAAAAATTGTTTAAATAAGCTTATACATAGAGGAAAGAAATATGTTATAAACTTGTGGTGAGCAATAGTCCTATTACTCATTTCTATGGTGAGCAATTGTCTGGTGAGAAACTTGTTGGTGAGGTATATATATAATACAACTTTCTAAGAAATCCCTAGGATAGACCTTCTTTAAAAACAATATTGTTATAACAGTTGTTACTAGTACTGAAGACAAGTTCTAAACAAATTCATATCACTAGGCTACACCGTCTTATTCTGATGATCTTCTGCTACAGTTTTATTGTTTTCAGTCAGGGCGGGTCAACATGTAAAAGAGACAGCTTACGCTAGAAGCAGTACTAATTCTTATTAATTGCTTCACTACATTTCTTGTTATTAAAAACTGAATTCTGCTGAACATAGATTTGATTTCCCTTTTCGTACATATTCTCCCAATTCCTCATTTTTGGTGGATTTTCTGCCTGTTTGACATCTCTGACTATTTGATGGAAACCATGTGGCCTTTTTCTTCATCCAAATTGTCTCCCAGTTGTTGATTCTGGCATAGTGTAATAAATTGTAATTAAATCTAGCAAGAAATAAACGCAGCTAAATGGTATTTAATTCATTTTCGAAAGGTTGATGCAGGATAATTGCTATTATCAATTTCAACGATTATTTCAATTTGCCCTTTTAATTAATTGATATCAGTC
This sequence comes from Lottia gigantea, assembly GCF_000327385.1. NCBI lineage: Eukaryota > Metazoa > Mollusca > Gastropoda > Lottiidae > Lottia > Lottia gigantea. Next base: position 1,732,965 of record NW_008709640.1, on the reverse strand, counting down.
AAACACCTTAGGATACATACAAATCTGCCATACATGATGAAAATTTGCTTCTAACTGCATATTCGATGATTTAAATCAAAAATTCTGTGACCTACATTTGTAATGTAATAAATATTTACCAAATTACCTCCCTTGATATGAATGCTGAAAATCTGACCTATTTCTGTATTGTTGTGAATATTAACTTGATGGCTATATCACCTCCCTTGAACTTTTCAAATTGGATTTTACCCCCCAAATCATTTTCTCTCTTGAACCTGTTCAAGTAACATCATTAGTGTCATCTGATTATCATAGACTGTAAATAATGTTAGTCAGAAAATCAGATTCTATTATGACTAAAGCTTATATCTTCTACTTATTATATATAGGCTACAATTTAAAGTTTCCCTGTAAAAATTATGTGGTCAGAATTTAATTGATGAACTGCATGTGTCTGTCATGTTTCTTGTCATTGCTTATGATGACTACCTCCTCCTGCTTGACATGGTCATGATATTGTCCTGGCACTTGTTAAAGCAATGAGAGAAACCAAACAGAATTAACAGTGAAATAAAAAGGCAGTTTGGATTTATACTGGGCTGACCATCAAACCACACAATCGATTTGTCCATATCAAGATTTATAGCATAATCCTTATTTTATAACAATTTACACATGAATAATTTAAAGTCATATTGTAAATATTTTATAACAATTTACACATGAATAATTTAAAGTCATATTGTAAATATTTTATAACAATTTACACATGAATAATTTAAAGTCACATTGTAAATATTTTATAACAATTTACACATGAATAATTTAAAGTCACATTGTAAATATTTTATAACAATTTACACATGAATAATTTAAAGTCACATTGTAAATATTTTATAACAATTTACACATGAATAATTTAAAGTCATATTGTAAATATTTTATAACAATTTACACATGAATAATTTAAAGTCATATTGTAAATATTTTATAACAATTTACACATGAATAATTTAAAGTCACATTGTAAATATTTTATAACAATTTACACATGAATAATTTAAAGTCACATTGTAAATATTTTATAACAATTTACACATGAATAATTTAAAGTCACATTGTAAATATTTTATAACAATTCACACATGAATAATTTAAAGTCACATTGTAAATATTTTATAACAATTTACACATGAATAATTTAAAGTCACATTGTAAATATTTTATAACAATTTACACATGAATAATTTAAAGTCACATTGTAAATATTTTATAACAATTCACACATGAATAATTTGAAGTCGGATTGTAAATATTTTATAACAATTCACACATGAATAATTTGAAGTCGGATTGTAAATATTTTATAACAATTCACACATGAATAATTTGAAGTCGGATTGTAAATATTTTATAACAATTTACACATGAATAATTTGAAGTCGGATTGTAAATATTTTATAACAATTCACACATGAATAATTTGAAGTCACATTGTAAATATTTTATAACAATTTACACATGAATAATTTAAAGTCACATTGTAAATATTTTATAACAATTCACACATGAATAATTTGAAGTCGGATTGTAAATATTTTATAACAATTCACACATGAATAATTTGAAGTCGGATTGTAAATATTTTATAACAATTCACACATGAATAATTTGAAGTCGGATTGTAAATATTTTATAACAATTCACACATGAATAATTTGAAGTCACATTGTAAATATTTTATAACAATTTACACATGAATAATTTAAAGTCAGATTGTAAATATTTTATAACAATTTACACATGAATAATTTAAAGTCACATTGTAAATATTTTATAACAATTTACACATGAATAATTTAAAGTCAGATTGTAAATATTTTATAACAATTTACACATGAATAATATAAAGTCAGATTGTAAATATTTTATAACAATTTACACATGAATAATTCAAAGTTAGATTGTAAATATTTTATAACAATTTACACATGAATAATTTAAAGTCAGATTGTAAATATTTTATAACAATTTACACATGAATAATTTAAAGTCAGATTGTAAATATTTTATAACAATTTACACATGAATAATTTAAAGTCAGATTGTAAATATTTTATAACAATTTACACATGAATAATTTAAAGTCAGATTGTAAATATTTTATAACAATTTACACATGAATAATTTAAAGTCAGATTGTAAATATTTTATAACAATTTACACATGAATAATTTAAAGTCAGATTGTAAATATTTTATAACAATTTACACATGAATAATTTAAAGTCAGATTGTAAATATTTTATAACAATTTACACATGAATAATTTAAAGTCAGATTGTAAATATTTTATAACAATTTACACATGAATAATTTAAAGTCAGATTGTAAATATTTTACAACAATTTACACATGAATAATTTAAAGTTAGATTGTATCTATTTTATAACAATTCACACATGAATAATTCAAAGTTAGATTGTAAATATTTTATAACAATTTACACATGAATAATTTAAAGTTAGATTGTATCTATTTTATAACAATTTACACATGAATAATTTAAAGTTAGATTGTATCTATTTTATAACAATTCACACATGAATAATTCAAAGTTAGATTGTAAATATTTTATAACAATTTACACATGAATAATTTAAAGTCAGATTGTAAATATTTTATAACAATTTACACATGAATAATTTAAAGTCACATTGTAAATATTTTATAACAATTCACACATGAATAATTTAAAGTCAGATTGGTAATATTTTTAACAATTCACACATGAATAATTTAAAGTCAGATTGGTAATATTTTTTAACAATTCACACATGAATAATTTAAAGTCAGATTGGTAATATTTTTAACAATTCACACATGAATAATTTAAAGTCAGATTGTATCTATTTTATAACAATTTACACATGAATAATTTAAAGTCAGATTGTAAATATTTTATAACAATTTACACATGAATAATCTAAAGTCAGATTGTAAATATTTTTAACAATTTACACATGCATAATTTAAAGTCAGATTGGTAATATTTTTAACAATTTACACATGAATAATATAATGTCCTTATGAAATGGGGGGTTTAGATTGGCTGTCACCCATGTCCATCTGTCTGTCTGTCCTAAATTGCTCATAAACACTCCAGAAGGCACTATTCTTGACAGATTTTGATAAAAGGTATTTTTTTTTCACCCAAGAATGAAACATTGGAAATCTGAAGAATCGAAAAAATTTTATTATGAGTTATTGCCCTTGTTCTTGAATATGCATTCAATTTTTAGCTCGTAAACATTCAAGAAGGCACAATTTTGGACAGATTTTGACGAAACTTGGTGTGAGTGTTTGTTATCACCCGGGATAAACCCTATTGAAAATCAGAAAAATTGAAAAATATTTAAAAGAGTTATTGCTCTTCTTCTTGAAAACTTTTTAGCTTGTAAATACTCTAGAAAGCACAATTCTTGACAGATTTCGACGAAAGTTGGTATTTATATATATCTAGTATGAGTTATTGCCCTTGCTTTTGGAAATGCGTTCAATTTTTGGACTGTAAACACTTAGGGATGAACCTATTTAGAATCAGAAGAATCGAAAAACATTTAGTATGAGTTATTGCCCTTGTTTTTGAAGACACTTTCAATTTTTAGTTGTTATAGACTAAAAAGGAACAATGCTTGACTAATTTTGACAAAACATAGAAATATTATTCAGTATCGCCCCAAAAAGTTCAAATGAAATGTTTGACTGAAAGTTGAATATTTCATACTGGTGATTTATTACCTTGTCTGACAAGCTATCTTTATAACAATCTATACACAATAATTAAAGTCAGGTTTTTTTGTCATAAACTTTGAGAAATAATGATTTATGAGATAATTGATATTTTATGGTCTATTTTTTCAAAAGCATGTTGCTATTCAATAGAGTATACAGTGATATTTGCATCTTACCATGGAAATATTCACTTTTTCTTAATCCCCACATTATGGCATTGTGTATGTTTGCAGATTTTACTCCTTTATTTGAAAATAGATTTCTTTCCTTATTAAATGGATAGGGTTTACTAATAAGAGTATGGAAACATCAGTTGATTTACTTTATGTCATAACTATACGACAAAATCCTGTTGAATTTGATCAATCCAGTAAATAGGGGTATTATTGAAAGAGTCTAAGCATGTTTCAAATTGTCGAGTGACCTGAGGCATTTTTCTGCTGTTAAAATCTGATTGGATTATCATAATCAATATGACATCACAAAGAGAAACAGATTTGGTCTGCAGGATAAATAAAACTGAATATTATAAGAAGGCTGCTTCATTCCACCCACATCATAGCTCTTTCTATTGGCGCCTTTAGAGGTAGACTTCCTATAATAAAGTGATTGATGTATAATTTGCTTGCAGCATGATTCAATTTCTATTGCATTGAAGAATATTAATATAGATTATCGATATCAATAATATATTGAGTTATGTCTATGGCCAACACCCTGAATTTGTGTGAATTTCAGGTTTTAAAGAGTTTTCCGCCATTCTTTGGTTGGAATCTTATGTCTGGAAATAGATTTAATTCCTAATAGTGAGGTCTCAGACTTTTTACAATTTACAGTTTTAAAAATTGTGCGTAAGTGGGACAAATGACTTCTATGTGATATCGTTTAAAGGGAGAACTTCACCGTTTTGGGTGTCGATTTAGGTCTTGAATATACATAAATAATCTTCAGAAAAACTAGAAACATCTGAAAAAAAAAAATATTAAACTGGAAGTTTTATTTTCTATTTCTTTATTTGTCTGCACATGACAGAGACTCAAGAAAAGACGCGCCATCTTATTCACGTTCGAACATAGACAATTCTTGACACACACGGATTTGAAGACTCAAATTTTGACCACTACTGATAACCTTTATATAAGCTTGGGAACAAGTTTTTACCGAGTAAGAAAAGCCATGTATTATATACATATTCAATGCCATCATTCTGGGTCATTATCCTATACTTATCATATAGAGTGATATTATTATTTTATTGCTTGACAATCTAACCATAATAGCTTAAATAATTGATTGAAGAAGTAGAAACTGTTAAATTATATACCTGTTTTAGTGGAGCAGCATATAGAATTTATTGATCTAAACCGCAGTGCTAAGGTAAACATTATCTCGATCAGGCATTGATTGACTATAAGCATCTCATTGATTGATTGGGTTTGTTTTGCATCTAAGTCCTGGAATTGATATCTATACATTCAATCATACTGTATATAATCAACTATTGACAGTGATTTGAATATTATTGTAAGGTTTGATCATATATTTTGATTATTTGCAATTTATCAATTATTCCATGGGAATAGTGCAGTGCTCAGTCATTGTCACCATATTTGACAATATTATACATTTTGTGTTACAAGTATCAGAATTGGAATATAGTTACTTAAATATATTGTAAACATTTTTGGATAAGGAGCTAATTGAATTCCAACTGTGAGAATGTTATGTAGACTTAAAGTATATATTGTGAAATTGAAGCTCTGATGGCACTTGCCATTGGTAATTAAAAATACGAAAGTGTGATGTCAACTAGAAGGGGCAATGTTGTGAGGGCATCATTAGATAATACCTCTCTTTCTGGTTTTCAAATTGGACAATGGTTGTAAGACCTTCAATTTCTTTTTTATATGCTCTTTTAAGACTTAACTTAAAAGTTAGAAATTAATTAATTAGAAATTAACAGTACCGTAATGCAATGTTTAAGTTATTGCCCTCTAATTGTTTTGCAGTCATAAGTGATAGTTTTCATCTGATCTTCATGAAGCTTGGTTTGCTTATTGGATAATGATATTGTTAGTTATTGACTTCCTAATTTTGTTTATTTCAGAGGTAAACATTTTTTCAAACCTGACATATAAAATGGGAAATTTTGGAGGACATGCTTTGCCAGGATCAATTTTTGTGTTAATTTCTTTTTGGCATATTATTTCATTATACAAAAGATATTACAGATGTAAGAGAGAAAATTCCAAATTTGTGTCTGCAGTGTGGTTTCCTTGTTCTTGTTTATGTGGGAAAGCTGAATCTTGGCCAATTGAACCAGTGATGAGAGTTATCCTTATTATCATCGCCCTAGCATTAGAGATTTATACAGGATCTAAGAATGGAGTATTGTACATGACTGGTAATATACAACATGTGACTATGTATTTCTTCTTTGGATTGGCTAGTTTTATTGATATCCTAGTGTACTTCCAGGCAAATTTACCAACACATTTAGACTATGCTATGATTTTTCTTGCCAATGGTGTGGAATTTATCTTATTCCGCTTTCATCTGCACGGGAGAAGTTCTTTGGATGTCCTACTGCATACTTTACTGCTATACATATTAGTAGCTCTAGCAGTCATTATTGTCTTAGAGATGAGATATAGAAATAATCTTCTGATTGCAATGACTTGCAGATTTGTTATTCTATTGCAAGGCACATGGTTTTGGCAAGTGGGATCTGTTTTATACAAACCTATGTTTGGAAAGTGGGACCAAGAAGATCATGAGCAAATTATGTTGATTCCAACATATTTTGGAGTGCATATTGGTGTAAATTTATTGATTATATTGTTGCTAGGTAGTGTGATATCATGTTGGAGTAATAGGAAACAGAAACAATGTCTGAATGATATGTACACTATGAAAAGATTGATAAATACTACAATTCATGCACAAACTGTGGTAGATTTAAATGATGAAAGTGGGGAGGAGGATGGTGATGAATTCCAGAAAGCTTATTGAAAGAGGGATATTTTTTTTTTTATATGAACTCATATTATAATGTGCAAAAATGTAAAATTCCATAGAAATACCAAACTAGTCCTAAAATACACCATATTTCATGAGCACTTCCTCAGGGACATAGAATGTTTGATGAATTTAATGATTTCACTTTTTTTAGTCGTTGCTTAGTAACTTTCCTCATTCTTCTCATGCAGGAATCCAATATGGCTTCATAAAATGATGATCAACATATATTGTCGTCACCCTGTCTATTTGTCTTGCAGTCCCTAAAGGGATTGTAAATAGGTTTTATCAATTGTGTATGTGTTTCGGGGACAATGATAGCATCAATTAGTGCCATTCCAATTTTCAATCAGACATCACCTTCACAAAGGTTGGTCGTGGGGGGGACGTCATAAAAGATTGAAAATTGGAATGGTGCAAATTGATGCTATTGGAATGGTGCAAATTGATGCTATTGGAATGGTGCAAATTAATACTATGAATGTCCCCGATAAGCATAAAATATTAGAAACACCTTTAATATAGCAACCACTTGTTTACCACATATGTTTCAATTGTAGTCTTCCATTCATCCTTATCCAGGTTATCTATTTATTATTCACTATTAATTTCTGATTAAAAATAGTTGTTAGTGCAATAGGGGTTGTTTAATTTTATTACATGTACCTGCACAATACAGGTTGTTGTCACATTTATCACATTTAGAGTTGTTATAAGAATAGGAGTTGCGGACAAATTTATTACATTTGTTATCAGAGTGGGTGTTTGGGAGCAAATTTTTGACAACAGTAAGGATTGTTACCAAATTAGGGTTTTTACAAATCAGGTTGGAGGAGTTGACATGGAAAAAAGGAATAAACAATATACTGAGTCCCTCTGTTAGTACACATTTATTATCCCTTGACAGATAATAGTCTTATGCCTCTATCCTGGTTGAATTTTTCTCATTGCACACACACCAATTATTTCAATGAGTTCAAAAGAAGTGTATGACTGAAGATTGAATATTTCATACTGGTGATTGATATTGTACTGCTAAATATTTTTATTCAAAATCAAAGCTGCCAGTGGGCGTATATTACCTTGCTTGGCAAGCTATCTTTTATTTTTATTGACCAAGTATGAGGGTGGAGTTAAAAAAGTCTTTGCTGATGCGCTGCGAAGGTAGTGAAGGGTCTTCTGAGATGGATCTTGAGAGTGCTTCATCTATAAGAATTTTGAAATTGGCATCGGATGTGTGGTCCCAGTTGCTCCAGATATCGGATCTACATGAAGGTACGGAAATCCAATTTTCTGCTCCAAGTAGGCTGGGAGAAAGAGGTTGGTGCCAGTCTTAGTGGTTGAAGATGGGGAAGGGTGCACCCATCGGAGTGAAGTGAGGGTTAGGCTGACGCTCGTTGGTGATGGTACTGGTACTGGGCTGAATCCAGTATGGTTCTGGAGTGGTGTAAGAACATGATGGAGGTGTGTTGGTAAGGTCCAAAAGGGTGGAACCAAAGCTGTCTGTAGATTGGTGATTGGACAATATTCTCTGTGAGGCTACCGATGGTTTCCTCTATAGCTTCTTGGAGGACGTCTGGTTGCACCTCTTCCTCCTGATTCTCTGTGGCAGGGTTCACTGCTAGTCGGTTTCCTTTGCATCGGTGTTTGCGGAGGCACTCTCCTTTGATTTTTTCTTCAAACCTACAGGGCAATTTCGTACATTTCAGACAATTTTCTATCCTTACCAGTAAAAGTTTTAGGCTGAAATGTTATTTGCAATATTTAAAAAATGAATGGTTTAAAACAGAGAACCATTATGCCTTTCAGTGGGTAATATTTTTTTCTGTAGCTACAAATGGCTCTATTTATTTGATAATTCAAGTTTAGTAACGGACGTACAACCCAAAAGTTGTAAATTATGAAACCGTACGTTTAATACTGAAAGTCTGTGAATTATGGATTTCCAAAAAAAAATTCTTCAGGATATATTTCTGCATATATTGAACAGTTAATCAACAATTGGTTTAAAATCTTGATTCATACCTTATCTCAACTGTTATATCATTTATATTAAGGTAATGGACGTACATATTTTAAGGTAACGGACGTACACGTGCAAATATACAATTCAAATACAGCATCTCCCTTCTTTCTGATATACAATAGTGCTCTCTGAGTAGTATAGTGCTGAGAACACATACTTGACAGCTCTCAGAAGGTTCAATTGGCAACTAATATGAAAGCTTTATCATATTCAAAATATGGTTGAAAAGATGAAGTAAAATGACTAACAAAATTTTCATTAAAGTTCTTGAATATCATGAAATGAATAAAATATTCTTGATCCCTTCATTTCGATCGTAGGTGGACTTATCTTGCGAATAACTTTTTCCCTGTCGTAATATATCTCAGATATTTTCGGCCAATTCCAAACATCACCACACTGTTCCATGGCATCAACTTCAATATCATCACCGATAATGTTTGTGATTTCACCTGGGAAATATTCTTCTTCATATAAGACAACAACCCAATCATGCATATTAATTTCCTTATCTGAATTATCTGTAATATTTTTGTCATTAGAATCAGAATGATGAATTTGGGTTTCCTGGAGGTTCAGTGTAGCAGATGTATTGGAATATTTCACAATGCCATTCTTACCCGATGTTATGAAATGAATATTATGTGTACCTGGTATAGTGCTTATTAATCTCCATCTTTCATCGAGAGTAGTTTTGGTCTGTTCTATGGTGTCTTTGGTTATGTATGAAATAATAACATTGGGATTAACTTTTTTGGCCAAATCAGCAACATCTTCAGCAGACTTAGAGACCTCCCCACAAAGAACTCGTCGCCAGACAGAGCGTTTGACACTACCCCCAATCCCATCGACGACACCCTTCCCATGGGAGGTAGCGAGAAAGTGCCAAAATATATTAAATGAATATTTTTCAGACCAAACCTCTAAGTTTGAAAACAAATACTTTTGTTTAAATTGAGATGATGGACCATCTGAAAATATATTGACATGTAAGACATCAGGAAAGTTACTTTTTAAATATTTAAAAATGTGTGTCATAAAAGTATATACAGCATACTTCTCATGTTCTAAATAATCTGATATTATGACCATACTCTTGGTAATTGTTCCATTAATCCACATAAAAACAGTGAATAAAGTACATTGATTATTTACCCAATGCGCAGACTGTATTTCATTTTGATCCTTGATGGAAAAATTTTCAGAAAAATCAACTGGAATAAGAATTGACTTAACATCCACATTACATTTTAAATTATCAAATTTCTTAGATTGAGTTCTTTTAATAAATGTGTGGATTAAAAAAGATCTGAGTTTAGATGCTAAAATTTGAAAGATTTCATGAACAGTGGCTGTAAATTTTAATTTGTCTACTTTCTTCAAATCATTTTTTGACCACCGAAAATAAGTTAAACATTCATTACTTGTGGGTTTCAACAAATTAATACGATTATGACAAGTTGCACATTCCTGTTGCATGCAATTGAAATTTTGTGGATCACAGACAATGGTATTAATAAATGTTCTAAATTCAGTTGGAATATTTTTGTCTACATTATTCAGCACAACAAGAAGTAATGGAATATTTTCATGTTCAGTGCATACGCAAACATTGTGTGGTACATTAGAAAAAGTAACAACATTCAATGGTCTTAAAGAACAAAATTTTGACAAACTTATCAACTTTTCTGGATTAGCTTCAAGAAATAATTGATGCGCTTCTTTCAATGAAAATAACATGAATCTTTTCTGCAGATAGTTTTTAGTACCATCTTCAAGCCTTTCTATAACATGATCTTTCATGCCAGGTGCCTGCCATGAGGCATCATTTGATGAATAGAAGTTTATAACTGCCTCCTCTGTGGTAATGGGTAGGGATTGTCTGCTGCGTTGAAGTTCAGTGGAGGTAGAAGTAGAATTTGCATTATTTAAAACTGTTTGTAAAACTTTTTGCCGCTTTCTTGGTGAAGTTGGGAGTGCATTCTGGACTTTCCTGACAGCTTTGCCAAGACTTTGAGGACATTTATACGTATTTTCATTCTTGGACAGATCAATGTTGTTCTGAGACTTTTCTTTTAGTAAAGCTCTCCTCAATCTCATTCTTTCGTTTTCCTTTTTTCTGTAATCGTTCCATAATTTCTCATCCTCTTTCAGATGGGATCTTTGGCCTTTTTGTCTTCCTCTGTCTTTTTCTTTGATTTTTTCAGAGTGTCGCAATCGGTAGTTTTTCTGTTTTTCTGCTGGTGTGAGTGGCCCTACCGTCTGAAAGAAAAAGAAAAATAGCTTTTAAAAAGGATGAATGAATGTTTGAGAGATGTATGAATGTATGACTGGATGGATGAATGACAGGATGGATGAATAAACGTTTGAGTGAACTATTGGATGAATGCACAAATGTATGATGAAAGGATGAATAATTGACTAATCAGATGATTGATTGGCCGGAATCGATAAGGCCTGGATGAATGTGATATGTAGAAAATCTAAACAAAATTACCTTTTTATTCTTCTGCCTTAATAGCTCCATTTTAAAAAATCCAAAGAGCTAGGATTTTCCCGCCAAAAACTGACTTCCTGTTATTTAGAGTTATGCTTCTTGAGCAGACCTTAAGCTCAGTGTTCTGTCCCTTGGCAAGGCCTAGAGGTATGGTATTTACCAACACATGCCCATGTATTATATAAATGATTTTGAAAACAACACAAATGCAATTAGTCTGCCTTAAATAAAGGTAACGGACGTACAGGGTAACGGACGTACATAAATTTGTAACAGACGTACAATTTGAAATAGAGCTTTAACTTTGAAATTTTAAACATTTTCAAGGCAGCTGCATTATGAGCATACTATGGGCAATTAGTTAGCTTTGATTAAAGAACCTTAGATTTTTACATGTGTTAATAAATGTTTGACAGTGAAAAATAGTCCCATATGGTAACGGATGTACTATTTTGTACCACTGACTTAAAAATGGGATGTTGTTAAAAAAAACTAAACAAGGGAATTTCAATTTTTCATTCTTTAGAAGAAAAATGTTCCTTATCTTATATGTGTTTCTAAACAGAACTAATTTCAATATTGATTTGAATGTTTTATTAGCCCATTAAGATAAATAGACAAAATTGATATAATTTCATAAAATTACTGATACACAAGAAATTCCTCAAAAAATTCTTCAAAATAATATTTTTTATAATAAATTTCCCAAAATAATTAAGTATAATATATTCTTATTGAAATAAAATAAGTTTCTAAACTTTCTGATTTATTCTAAATTTCATAAATCAGTATCATTTATCATGGAATTGCCCTACAGACACATACTCCTACCTTTAGTATACTTCTTGTCATCGCCACATATCAAAAAGAAGGGGCCACACAGTCAATTTCTCAGACTCAAACGCATTTGCTCAAACCCTGCCAATTACAAACAACATGCTGACAACCTGGTACACTACTGGTACATCTCAACCTGGGTTACCATAGAGATATCATTCAATCCAATAGTTCTAAAGCCGATGTTATTCAACAGACAACACTGTTCAGCTAACACAAAACACCCTTAGATATCAAACGTCCAGTTTTCATAACAGACTATAATCCCTCATTGGCCCTTGTCAGCAAAATCCTCAAAGACAACTGGCACATTCTATCCAGTTCCAATGACTGCAACAAAGCACTACCCAAACCCTGCTTAACTGCCTACAGAAGAAACCCCTCACTCAAAGATCTTTTAACCTCAGCCACCAGGCCTAAAAATTTGTCTAAATCCAGGAGAATCCAGATGGACTCTCACAAATGCAATCTGCAAGAGTCCTCCTAATGCTTTACACAAAATATAGATAAAATGCCCTGTTCTGTTAATAAATCAAATGCAAATCCCTTAAAATGACAGTACATGATCATAATTTATATATTGCAGAAAAAAGAAAAAAAAATTGGTTTCAGTGAATTTGTTTTTTTAACATACAAAAATAATAAATCTTCTATTTGAAGTAAAAATTTAATTTGAAGGACTTTTCTTTCAGGGAATATAAAGACTGTGCACACCTCATCAATGGCTGAAGTGTTTTCAGAGCCCTCTCTCTGGCTGAGCCAAAAGCTGATGCTAATGTTCTTTGTCTTTTGTTGGCAGGTTCGCCTGATTCAATTTCTTGGCATTTGGTATGTCCGTCTTTCCAGATTGGTTTTTAAGATGTGACTGGTGCCATTTTTGCCGTACAGTTTTACGTCTTGAACGAGTTTCCCTTTGTAAAGTTGTTCAATCTTAGATACATAATTTCGACACACCTTACACTTTGCGTGAACAGTTTTTCACGTTTTGTCATCAAAGGTGAAATCAAAGGTGTCCCTTAATTCTTGCTGCCACACATTTAGCACCGTTTGTTTCGAAACATATTTTTTAACGCTGCTTGAAGGTTGCTGCGATGCCATGATGGAACTTGGTGCGCGGTGTTCGAATGGATTTTATGACGTGTGGTCATCAAAAAATAATTATGCTATCTATCAGTGTTTTATTTATCTCTTTTACAGAATATGAATATAAATCTATGCAGTTATATCTTAATAATATAATAGATTATGAAAACTATGAAGAAATATATCATCGGCTCGCTGTAGGATCAATTACTATTTCCTTTCCAACCTCGTTTATAAGTCAACAATAATATTGAAAATGTTACTATACATAACTCTACAACAGATCAGTGGCTTGGTCATCCAGACTATAAATAGTATTGATTCGTAATGAAGGCCGGACAATTTGAGCTTTTTGCGCGAATCGAAAAGGACTCACGCGATCAGGGTTTACGAGAGTCTTGACGCGAATGAGATTCAGAGGCTCGTGTCAATTTTTAGGCCTGGCCACCATTGGAGACCCCGCACAAAAACCTCAAGTTAGTGATAAAACTTACAACTACTTAGATATTGACTGCAATACCCGACAATGCCACTTTTCCCACTTGCTGAGACTCAAGAACACCTTCTGTTCCAATTCTGCAATTGTCCAAAACTGTGGACCTGCACCAGCAGAGACGTTAGCGAGACCATTCCGCATCAGGCTGAAAGAACAATTTGCTGATATCCATCACAAGAGAGATACTCCTGTCGCCTCTCACTTCCACCTACCGAGTCACTCCAGCTGAAATCTCGACTACCAAATCATGAAACAACTTGACACCAACCCACAATCTACTACCAATAGACGCTCCATTGAACTTCACTGGATTATTAGATTGAAAACTTTCCAACCCCACGGGATCAATGAAAAAATCTGAACTTGGGTACCCTCCGATATCGTTTACCACTCCTGGGATCAAGTTTGATCAAAACACCAGAAAGCTAACTAGTCCTCCACGATATACTCTTCTGGTGGTGAGATCTCCGGAGTGGGCTCTTGTAGTATACGGTTTGTTTCAGGTATCACTCCTAGGACATCTTTTAGTTGGGTGCCAGTTGGATGAAGGCTGTAAATTTTTCCCGTTCTTTAACCTTTTTGCAGTTGTGGTTTCTAAGATATTCATTCCTCCGGTAAAGTTTACCACGAATTGGGTCAAATTTGATCAAAAAACCAGAAAGCTCTCTTTCGATTTGTTCTGCAAACCAACAGACACGCACTCTTACCTCTCTTACACTTCTATCACCCTCCTCATATATTAAAATAAGTCACCCTACAGTCAATTTCTCAGACTTTAACATATCTGCTAAACTGATAAACTACATGCAGACAACCTGGTATACTGTTATCTTCACTGTGGTTATCCCAGAGATACTATGGAGTCATTTCATGAAAAAGCCGTTAAAAATTTGCCCAGCATCCATGGTTACATTTTTCTGTCTGTGTCTGTTGAATATGGTACTTTAATCTCAATTTCATGGTTACAGAGATAGTTGTAAAGGCAAACAAATTAAAGAACTATTACTTTTCTAGTGTAAGATAGAAGCATGGTTGCGTATGTTACATTTATAAGACAGACACCGTGAAAAAGGGCTAAAAAAAAAATGAGAAGAATGACAAAGCAACAATCATTTTTATTAGATTTTAAACAATTGTAGCCTGGAATACTTCTTCCAGCTTCAAAGACAGATGTATCCACTTTTGGATGATTGAAGTCATCATTTCCCAGTTGTAGTCTTCAACTGACAGCCAGTAATAAAAGTCCTTGTGTGATTCCATACATACACTCTTTTTTCCACAATTTGAAGTAAATGAAGTAATTATATGCTTATCAACAGTGTTATATATGTTAAATCACCTGTGCAATACTCTGTACCATAGTTTCATTCTACTCTTAATTTGATGATGGATCAATCAACTTGTGTAGTACAAGAATACATACAGGTAGATAAATGATGCAGTTTGGGATCAGTTTTGGAATGAGCATCAACTGATAAACTTTATTTAATAATAATAATACATCTGCTTCAATAACATTTATGAGTGTCAAAGGTTATTATTCCCATAATTTACAGAATAACAGTAAAATTCACTTATAGTCATTACATAGAATCGAAGTTTCAAAAGAGTCTTGTTGTGATTAAGCGTTATCCTTCAAATCAGATCATCATTTATGATTGTAAATAACACTTTTGAAAAACAACAAATGTTTCTTATCACAATCCAGTTATTTTCGACAGATGATCAAAAATAGTACTGACGGTACAAAATTGTTTTGGTTGGAAATGAAGTTTAATACCACTTGCCAAAATGGTGGAAGTCGTTATTTTGTTTATATCCGGCTATTTCTCATTGACGGCAGTCATAAAAATCTATTTTAGGAAAAAACATATTGTTAACTTGGCTTATTGCCAAATATGGACAGGGAGCATGTTTGGCCTGAAGCGTGACTGAGTGCATGCAAGAACATGAGTTTATTTGTCACTGGCGTGCTGGTCGGTTGAATTCATCCTCTATATACTTCATAAATTCTTAACTTATCAACCACTTTTCAATAAGGATGCATTCTATTGCTGTGTTGAAGCTTATATTTGTTGATATGCTTCAAGCCATAGCCTTGTTTCATGGCTCGCTATAGAACTTGCAATGAATTTGTGTCACATGGATATCCATTGATAAATTTCAAGTTCCATAAAAAATTAATGAAAGAAGCAGAGGAATGGCTACAACTAAATGGAAGTGTATGAGCTGATCTAAAGTGAAGTATAGAAAAGTGGAACTAAATTCTGTTGAATGAAGTTATGTTTCTTGAAAGACCAGTCCATTGAAGATCTTCTTGTTATGCCCATAGAAAAGGTTTCTGTATCTACAATGACCAAACCAAAAACCAAGCGCATCAATTTATACCTTTCGTTGGCACCTACAATTCTACAGCTTAAAATGCCTCTGTGATTGTCAAACGCTTTTATAAAGAACTTCAGGACGAATTCCCTTAGAACATCTATACTTAACGTTTGGTGACTGCTCACAATAGGAATAAGAATCTGAGTAATGTTATTGTCCATGGTAGCTTAGATCCCCTTTCATTAACTCCCTGAAACAATTGCTTTTTATTATACGCCCACATCTCTCTATGTGAACGTATATTGTCGGCACCCCTGTCGGTCGGTCAACATTTGCTTGTAAACGCTCTCAAAACTATATTTTTTGATGGAATCAAATGCAATTCGGTATGTGTATACATATTCATAAAACGAAGATCAAGTTCGAATTTGGGCTATTTTCGACTGTTAACAGCAGAGTTGTTGCTCTTGCCCCAAAATTTAGAATATTTACCATCCAATGCCATGGTGGGCGTATATTTCTGTGGTCCACTATCTTTCTGAATTATTTATCTTGTAAATCTCTCCAGAAGTAGGTAATTTGCTATCAAATTGATGTATTCCAATGCTGAAATTCAGAGTCCCTGTTTGTGACCTAGGCCAGTGCTTCTATAAGAGAGTATCTCTTGTACAACCTTATACCAGTGTGTCTGTTATCCTGACAAAATCTTGTATTGTTTGGGGTTCAAAGATCTGAAGGATGAACTTGTATTCAATCATTACTTTTAGAACCTGTTTCCTGGCCATTAGATGATATCGCTCTGAAGTATTTCCAGGAAAAGGAAAGGGTTTAAAAAAACTTTACAAGGGAGATACATACTCATGTAGGACTTCCAGTTATCTCAGAATTTGCTGTGTATGGAGACATGGAAAAGAATTTGACCAATAATATAGAAAAAATTAATGGAAAAATCAATTTCTTTAAATCTGTCCTAACGAAAAAATTGTTTTATAATAGAAATGTTTTTGTTGTTAATTAAAGATGAAAAGAAAGAATGATTAAAATCTAATGGCTTTAGAATATTCTGATTATAACATTTATTAATTATCATAGCTTTTACAACAATGTGAAACCATATTATTAAATAAACTTGATCTTTTACTTTCATCAAGCTTTTGATCATTCACAAGAAAAAAAGAGAAACCAAATTATACTTGTAAAAACTCTTTTTCTAGCCATTGATGTTAATTTCCAAATTAAGTCATCTTTCACTTTAAGTTTTTTGTTAACTTTTTTGTTAGTTTACTTTTCTCAATACTAGTAAATCCAATCCAGGACATTCAAATTGTGTTGTGAATTCCACCCTATTACAGCAACTCTTCATTTCCAAGCCCATTCTTCGTTTTCTTCATTAGCAACTTCATAAACCATAATGGTTCATAACTTTGATACATCTTCATCAAAAATTCCTTGCTCAAAGTAATGGTTTTTTTGTACAAGTATGCAAATTTTAAAAAATCATAATACATCCAAAGAAAGACATGTATCTGAAATGAGCTGAAATGATAAAGTGCCAGCCAAAATGATAAGGTACCAAAATATCTTGTGCAAGTAAGAATGACAGTCAAATGAGAGATTCAGATGAGCTCTTGGCAAAAAAGGACTAAAATTAATCTAAAAAGTACATGGTGAATTTGGAATGAAATTTAATTTCATAGGAAAATAGGTTGCTTTGACATTCATTGGATCTAATTATTACTAATTTTTTTTTAACAGGTTTTATGTCTACAGACAAACAGAAGTCTGTGTTGTCTCTCGCCTTATGTGACATTAACAAATACATTCTAACACAATCCCAGACCATTCTTTCATATTTAACTTCAATAAATTAAACAAGAAACCAAGAATTTTCACAGCTTGTATTAATACTGACTCAGCTTGAGATTCTAGTGTTATCTCTCATCAAGTTTAATTGTTTTATTGTTTAAAATTAGTCTGGTAATCTGGCTAATTAATTTGTTAACTGCTTGTTAATTACAAGTTAAGCTGGCCATTAGGTCACTTTGATTGGGTTTAGGAGGGAGTGGAATCAGGTGTCTTATGGATTAAGAATGAAAGAGATCAGTGTCTTTAATCCTGTTTTGACATGGATTAAGTGAAGGCTTTCCTTCTCAATTTAATCTGAAAGTTGGATAGATCAGTATCAGTTTCAAATCTGATTCTTCATATGAGAACACCAGGGAGTAGCGAACTATAGTATGTGTTAATATTTCAAAAAGGATAATTTTTATAAAGTAAAGGAATTTTGTACAGGCATCATGTTGTGTTTATTTGGAGGTAAGATTTGAATTTAGATGCTGTACATGTGTGTATCATTTCCATGTCTTTTTTTTAAGATGACCTTCCATATCTTGTGGTGCACAGGCTTAAGTTAAATATGAGATATTTCGAAAGTGTCTTGGAGAACTACTGTATACTAAGATGAAAATACTGATACACAACAGGGTGTCTTCTGGTCTGCAAAACTACTCAGTGAAATAATCATTTAGGCCCAAATGATCAGGAACTGAGGTTTTCAGATATGAACAAAAATCTTTCACCTTGTTCTAAGATTGCACTTTTACTGCTAGTTGGTATCCATAGATTTTCTTTCCATAGGACATAATTATAGAATAACAAACGATTCAAAACGAATTTGAAATCCAAAACTACATAGGCAACCAGGGTTCAACCAGCAGTATTGCAACACATTTTGCGAGTCAAAATGATCCCGTTTGCAATCCATGCTTCTTATGATTAGTCAGCGAATCAAATCAAATTGTCTTTTTTTCTTGAGAATTTTATGCCATTATGTAAGTTACAGCAACTCTCATTGGTTTCCAGATAACATCATTGGCAATATTCAGTCTCCAACTGAAACATTAAAAAATTGCTACAGAATTTTTATGAAATGCGAATTGTATATCAAGTTTTTCTACATTGAACCCTGCAATAAGTGGTGGCAGCTTATCAATTTTTCACATGAGGATTTATATCAATCATAAGTTAGGAAGTATATTCTAAATGAATGTTATTAGCACCTCTTGCTACATCCATCTTTGCTACCCAATGTACACAAAAACATGAAAGTGACAACTATAGATAGTGACAATTTTTTTTAGTTCAAGGGAGGTAACTGATAAAAACATTTAATGTTAAGGGGTAACTAGGGTAGAAATTTTTGATCCTTGAAACTTTGCATAGTCTATGATAGTGAGCGTACTAATACATAGGCGTGGATAAATCTGATGTCAAAGGTCAGTTGCTATAGTAACCAAGTAAAAGACGGAAAATTAGTGAATTCTGGGAAAGACCTAGATCTCTGTAACTAATGGACCATATTTTTACTAGCAATTTTAGAGATAATTCTGTGTGCCGTAACAAAGATCATTTTGGAAAATATTGAAAACTGTAATTTTTATGGCATTTTACAAGTTCATAAAAATTGACACATTTCTCAATATATAGTATAGTTATGCCATAAAAACTCTTACTGCATAGACCAAATACCAATAGAGATAATTGCAATTTATGCAAATCTAAGGAATAGTTTAGGAGCCACATCGGTGTCTAAAAAGTTATTCAATAAAAAGTGGAGAAAGAAATATAGGCTTGTATTATATATGTTTGATTACCTGACTGATTAAGTGTCCCTTCTAGAGTTAACTTTAGCATCTCTTTGATTTAGTTTTTCAGTTTTCTTTAGCAGTTCTAGCTTCTTTTGTGGATTCTTATGCCGGTTTTTGTGCCCCCTTTTACATGCTTGACATCACAGTTGGCATTTCTTTGTTCGTGGCGAAATGGGAATCCCCATGATTTCAAACAGAGTTTTTTGAGGTTTAATGCCCTTATTGTATTCTATTGCAGCCATCGAAGCACATATATTGATTCTTTGTCTTGAGTCATGTAAGCTTTCTTTGGATCTTGAGTGTAGGTTCCGAAACACTGTTGCAATAAAACCTCGCTTCCAAGCCTTTCTGCTTTTAAATGATCCTCCACTTCTAAATTAATAGGTGTATGAACAAATTGAGAATGGGCACCTGGTTTTTCACCTGTAGCTACAGCTTTCTGGAAAGGGCACCAAGAATCAATTCCTATTGGGGTGGGGAGCAGGGTCTGTTGACAGAACATAAAAAATACTAGCATACACAGTATCACACATCATTCATTTCTTTCTCTTACTGGCTTTACTATAGTAAATTGTAAGTTTGTCTTTTTCTCATGCCCCTTTCCATACAGCACAACGCAAAGTTTCTTCCCATCTTTGGCTAGTTTCTGTAACGCTGTTCCCATCTGCTAAAAGAGACCTGGTTAATACATTCCTGTTTTTGAACATTGTATATGTTCAAACTATTTATATGATTGAATGATTTTGAATCATCATCACTAATAAAGGTGGAATATCTAAAACCAGAGTCTATTGAACTTGACCATGAGACCTTGGCTGCATCAACATCGATCTCCCTGTGGAGGGGTCTCTAACGTGCACAGCCTGTAGCACACAGGGCCTTGGTTTATTGTCCTGTCCGACTGACTAAACACTTTTTCCATGTCCGTCCCTCGTACCTGCATCACCGACAGGGGGAAACTAGGTTGAAAACTCTGAAAGTATTATCTTGGCCTATGTCAGGATTGAACCCTGGACTTTCAGACTAGCGAGCAAGCGTCTAACTCACTGAGCCACTGCGACCCTCAAGCTTGTTTGGAGTATGCACATGCATGGCAAAATCTCACCTTCAT
>NW_008709640.1:1710024-1712099 GCF_000327385.1 Lottia gigantea | reverse complement strand
ATCTTGGGAATAGGGCAAATGTTTCTACTATACCAGTCCCTCCATTTCTAATCCTTAGTGCTGAGAAGTCAAAAGGAACATCTATCTTGTTAGTCATTAGGACATTAAAAAACGGTTGTTTCTGTGTTGTTCCATGTATTTAAGTGATACATAATTGTTTGAGTCAGATGATACGACTTGGGCTATGAACCAATCACACTCATAGACGGGTTGAATTCCTGTTCATCAATATCATCATCATCTTCGTCATCATCTTCATCATTTTCCGATTCTGAAGATGATGTTACACCTTTTCTTCTTTTTTTTTCTTAGTAGCTCTTTCTGCTTTTTTCCTCCTTTTTTTTAAATTTACTGGTTCCTTATCTTTTGACTCATGTCTCATACTCTCATACACTCGACTTGAGTTCGATTTTCTTTTTTCCCCCCAGTTTTGTTTGGATTCTTTCCTTGAAAAGGTGAAAAAGTGCATTTTTTATGCTTCTCTTTGGATCAGAGGGCTGAATCTCTTTTTAAAGAAACTCGTGTTATTGTTAGATGGACCAGGTTTAGTAGTTATGGCTTCAGATAGGGCGCTTCCATGTAGGTGCTGTTGTGAAAGATAATACACTTATTCTGGCTCTGTTTAGTGGATATATTCCACATCTATCGAAGGCACTGATAGCATTTGACCTGTTGACAGCCACTTTCTTCAACAAATACAGAAATTTCTTCTTTCAACATTCTGGTATCTCTCTGTAACATAAAATTCACCAAGAATTTCCCTCCAAGGTTTGTAAACCCCAACATTTAAAGGCTGCAAGATATGTGATGTATGATCAGGTAAAAATTTAGTCCCTGGTAATGACTGAACCAAGTTTTAAATTCTTTACTTTCCATCCAACTTTGTTGTGTATCACGCATTTTTTAGACCAATCATGCACCAATCAGCATAGAGACGATTCCCATTATAAACAACATATAAGTTTCTTGAAATAATACACAACCCATGAATAATTAATCCTATTGAAAACAAAAGTTTTTCTTATCTTCATG
The DNA here is from genome assembly GCF_000327385.1 of Lottia gigantea. Classification (NCBI taxonomy): domain Eukaryota; kingdom Metazoa; phylum Mollusca; class Gastropoda; family Lottiidae; genus Lottia; species Lottia gigantea. The sequence goes on along the minus strand of NW_008709640.1, from coordinate 1,711,067 downwards.
TTTGAGTTGCTGATTCACTTAGAGGTTGGTGGCCATATTGGTCATGTGATGATCACATGATCAAATCTACTATGTCACTGTTATGTCATAGCCTGTAAGCCTATCCAATCAAAAAAGGTTTCTTGTGTCAATAATGTTACTATAATTAGAAAGTTTTGTCAAAGTCACCCCAATGTCAAGGTCATCCCAATTTACCTTAATTAATTCAATTACAAAAACCTTTGCATACATCAAAGGATGTCCAAGACACATCAAAACTGACAGCTAGATTCATGACTCCCTTAAGCAATGTTAAGGTCATGGTTTAATTCTTTTTGAACTTTGCAGACTATGCAAGCAGCTTCGGAACTCAGCTATTCAGAATTAATGGAAATTGCAGATACATAATAAGCTTATGTCGATAGGAGGCATTCCCATAAGTCTGAACAATCTCAAAAGTTCTCCATAGAAGAGAAATGATTGTTCGTACTAACCTTAGGAAAAACCCTAATTGAGAATCAGACAAATTGAGATATATTTAATGATTTATTGCCCTTGTCCTGGAAAATACAATAAGCTTGTTGATACTCAAGACACAATTCTTGAATATTTTCAAGAAACTTGGAGCAGATTCAAAAATATTTTTTGAATGGAATGATGCAGTATTCTGGATGCACATAAAAACACCTTTACAATCCCTGTAGAACATGCCTGTCCTTTAGATGTGCATTTTGCCAAAAGTAATAGCCAGTTACATTCAGACTGCCAAACTAAGCTGGCTTTACTATTTAAGACTCTGCCGATGTTAAATTCAAGTTAAAGCATCTTTAAGTGAACAGTGAACTTAAAGAACAGCTGGTTTCCCAGTAACTTAAGTCATCTGAACAGACAAAAAGAAAATGATTAGCAGTTTCCTAACTTCTTACAAAATACAACCTAAATTCAAACTAAAGCCATTGGTTGGTTGGTCATGTTACCTGATTTGAATTCCATCATTATTTTATATATAAAAACTAATGTATATATTTTTTTTATAATTTCAGGATGTTATTTGGAATCACCAA
>NW_008709640.1:1708225-1709490 GCF_000327385.1 Lottia gigantea | reverse complement strand
CTTTCCAATTGATATACAGGGTATGAAAGTTAAGCAGTTGTTACAACATAAATATATGAAATCTGTATGTGAACAAAATAGGATCATGGGTTTTCAATCAATTTTAATAAAACTTGGTGTAATCAATGGAATGGAGTTCCAAGTAATAGTTATTGCCCTTTTTAAATTAAATTCTGTCAAATCTCTTGTAAGCTTAATTAGTTTTCAATCATTTTTAAAAGTTAATATGATTCTGGAGGTGAGGGATGAGTGCGCATTGGATGATTTTTGAAGTAACCAAACTTTGGTAATATTGAAAACAAAAAAAAATTCAATTGATTTTGTTGAAATTTTTTCTGGTCTTTTTCAAAAAAGTTTTAGAGTTTGAATCAAAATTTCCTTTGTGAATCCAACAAAAGTTTCAGTTATTGATTGATATGGATGAAAATTATTGTGATCATTCAGATAAATGTGAAGTTGAAGGTTTGAGTTATTGCCCTTACCTTAGTTAAAATATTGATAATAAGATAAATTTTCTCGCTAATGACCCTCACTTTAAAATGCACCAAAATCTGTTGAGGATGTTATAAAGTGACATTTTGTTTTATCCATTTTGATTGGATCATAAGCTAAAAGTTTATTATAATTTTAGATGATTTACTTATCAACTACAACTGATTAAACATCAGGATTGTATGTGAAAACTTTAACAACTTCGCTCTGTGGTAATTTTTTTATACCTTGCTTGGCAAGCTTATGAGACATATTCGCCCCTGTCCGTCTGTCTGTCCGTTGGTCCGCCTGTCCACAATTGGTTTGTGAACGCAATAGAGACAACAGTGTTTATCTGATTTAATGAAATTTTGTGTGATCATTTATATTCATGAGATATTGGACATGTTCGAATTTGAGGATCTTTTGATGAACAGTTTTTGAGTTATTGCCCTTGACTTATGAAGAACGCTTCAAAATTTGGTTGTGAGACTACAGTTTTCATCCAATTTCAATGAAATTTGGTATGAATATTTAAAATGATGAGATCTTGGACAAGATTAAATTTGACAATTTTTCGATCAACGGAATTTGAGTTATTGCCCATAACTTCGTAAAAACGCAACAAAATTTGTAACAGTTTACATCAGAATTTTATTAAATAATGTGTGTTTGTTTAAATCAATATCTTGCTCAAATTAGATTTTTGGTATGATTTGACACAGATAGGTGACTGCCTTTGATATACTGAAAATGTATCAGGAAAGTAGGCGTATCTTGCTAGGCAACCACTA
>NW_008709640.1:1699667-1708175 GCF_000327385.1 Lottia gigantea | reverse complement strand
TCATGCACCAATCAGCATAGAGATGATTCCCATTATAAACAACATATAAGTTTCTTGAAATAATACACAACCCATGAATAATTAATCCTATTGAAAACAAAAGTTTTTCTTATCTTCATATTTGAGTTGCTGATTCACTTAGAGGTTGGTGGCCATATTGGTCATGTGATGATCACATGATCAAATCTACTATGTCACAGTTATGTCATAGCCTGTAAGCCTGTCCAATCAAAAAAGGTTTCTTGTGTCAATAATGTTACTATAATTAGAAATGAAAGTTTTGTCAAAGTCACCCCAATGTCAAGGTCATCCCAATTTACCTTAATTAATTCAATTACAAAAACCTTTGCATATATCAAAGGATGTCCAAGACACATCAAAACTGACAGCTAGATTCATGACTCCCTTAAGCAATGTTAAGGTCGTGGTTTAATTCTTTTTGAACTTTGCAGACTATGCAACCAGCTTCGGAACTCAGCTATTCAGAATTAATGGAAATTGCAGATACATAATAAGCTTATGTCAATAGGAGGCATTCATAGCACAATCTCAAAAGTTCTCCATAGAAGAGAAATGATTGTTCGTACTAACCTTAGGAAAAACCCTAATTGAGAATCAGACAAATAGATATATATTTAATGATTTATTGCCCTTGTCCTGGAAAATACAATAAGCTTGTTGATACTCAAGACACAATTCTTGAATATTTTCAAGAAACTTGGAGCAGATTCAAAAATATTTTTTGAATGGAATGATGCAGTATTCTGGATGCACATAAAAACACCTTTACAATCCCTGTAGAACATGCCTGTCCTTTAGATGTGCATTTTGCCAAAAGTAATAGCCAGTTACATTCAGACTGCCAAACTAAGCTGGCTTTACTATTTAAGACTCTGCCGATGTTAAATTCAAGTTAAAGCATCTTTAAGTGAACAGTGAACTTAAAGAACAGCTGGTTTCCCAGTAACTTAAGTCATCTGAACAGACAAAAAGAAAATGATTAGCAGTTTCCTAACTTCTTACAAAATACAACCTAAATTCAAACTAAAGCCATTGGTTGGTTGGTCATGTTACCTGATTTGAATTCCATCATTATTTTATATATAAAAACTAATGTATATATTTTTTTTATAATTTCAGGATGTTATTTGGAATCACCAACATTAGAAACATCTAAATTTGATCAGAGGTAAGATTGACCAAATAAAATATACCTGCCTCAACTGCTTTAATTCATTTATCAATTAAATTACCCCAAGCCACATGTAGATATAACTCTGGTTGATAATAATGATACTTGTGATGTTTAATTGACAAAACAAGATGGATTACCATGGTAATTGCAAAAAGGGTCACAAGAGCAACTTCAGATATCTAATTTGTACTGAAACTTAGAATTAATATCTAGAACTAATTTACAGTATGACAAGTTTTAGCCCGTTTTACATTGGGATCATGTTTCAAGGACCAAAAGTTCCTTGTGGTCATATATTTGTTTTCCTGATTTTGATGAATTTTGGTATTAATGGCCATTTGAAATGTTTGGCCTCAAACAAAATTGATAATATACTGTATGGTGACAACTTTCTTTTGAAAATATTGCTGCATGACTTTACCTTGTGATCATATTAATTTTGTATTATTTGTCCAGAGTTAAAAAAGATAGGGATTGAAAATAGTGTTCACTGTTGAATTTAAATTTCACATCAACTCTCGATCAGCAGGCAAACTTTACAGAAATGTATTTTTTGTTAAATTCGAACTCTTTCTCTAACAAATATCAATTTTTTGGGGAAATGGAAGGAGACATAACTCATGTGTTGTCATACTTGTCAAGTCATTTGAAATAAATGTGAATATTATTATTAGGAGGCAAACGAGTAAGTTAATTAAGAGAATAAAGGATTGTGAAAGCAATGTTAGGATGTGAATAATCATTGTTCTCTTTCTAAAGGAACATGTTATGTTATGAAATAATTACAACTAAGAATCCTAAAATTATCAATTCTTGAGATGAGTACTCTCCTTTGTAAAGTGTAAAATGCTTATTTGCTCCAATTTTAAAGCCTTCATGTTTTCTTTCATTTCATTTTAATAATTGAACGGGTAAAACCGGGATGAGACAGAAAGTTTTCATCTGATTTGTTTGAGTTGAAAATACTTCGATAAAGGGTTTATGAGCCTTCCTTTTTGTCCAATCTGTCAAAATGTCATTGCAAGGCTTGAGTTTGCATTCTTAATTTGATTGCTGAAATTGATTGGTCAACATTCTTCTTAACTGTGGTTTGTTCAGAACATACTTGATTTTTGAAGTCCATATTGTAATTACTTCAGACATGAGTTACCTCCCCTTATATGATTTTTCTACCTTTGCGTTGTTATTGTGGACAAATACACCACTGTCTGTAGGCCCCTCCATTTGTCTGTCAATTAATTTTTTTGAGCACAATATATTGACTACAGATTATAACTGAGTTAAATGTAAATTTTGAGAGATCATTAAAATTGAGAGATTGGATGAGATTGAATATGTCTATTTGGTTCATCTAGTTTGGAGTTATAGCCCTTACCATATATTCAAAATGCATCAAAATCTGTTTTGAAACACATGATTTGAAATTATTATGTTCAACTTGTTGTGATCAATCCAGAATTTATTTAAGGTCTTAGATGAGTTCAATTCTTTTCAGATGAAAGGTTTTTGAGTTATTGACAATTTGAATTTGAATTTTTGATGAACACAATAGAAGCAGGACTTTCCAATTGATATACAGGGTATGAAAGTTAAGCAGTTGTTACAACATAAATATATGAAATCTGTATGTGAACAAAATAGGATCATGGGTTTTCAATCAATTTTAATAAAACTTGGTGTAATCAATGGAATGGAGTTCCAAGTAATAGTTATTGCCCTTTTTAAATTAAATTCTGTCAAATCTCTTGTAAGCTTAATAGCTTGAGCTTTCAATCAATTTTAAAAGTTAATATGATTCTGGAGGTGAGGGATGAGTGCGCATTGGATGATTTTTGAAGTAACCAAAATTTTGTTAATATTGAAAACAAAAAAAAATTCAATTGATTTTGTTGAAATTTTTTCTGGTCTTTTTCAAAAAAGTTTTGGAGTTATTGCCCTGGAATCAAAATTTCCTTTGTGAATCCAACAAAAGTTTCAGTTATTGATTGATATGGATGAAGATTGTTGTGATCATTCAGATAAATGTGAAGTTGAAGGTTTGAGTTATTGCCCTTAGTTAAAATATTGATAATAAGATAAATTTTCTCGCTAATGACCCTCACTTTAAAATGCACCAAAATCTGTTGAGGATGTTATAAAGTGACATTTTGTTTTATCCATTTTGATTGGATCATAAGCTAAAAGTTTATTATAATTTTAGATGATTTACTTATCAACTACAACTGATTAAACATCAGGATTGTATGTGAAAACTTTAACAACTTCGCTCTGTGGTAATTTTTTTATACCTTGCTTGGCAAGCTTATGAGACATATTCGCCCCTGTCCGTCTGTCTGTCCGTTGGTCCGCCTGTCCACAATTGGTTTGTGAACGCAATAGAGACAACAGTGTTTATCTGATTTAATGAAATTTTGTGTGATCATTTATATTCATGAGATATTGGACATGTTCGAATTTGAGGATCTTTTGATGAACAGTTTTTGAGTTATTGCCCTTGACTTATGAAGAACGCTTCAAAATTTGGTTGTGAGACTACAGTTTTCATCCAATTTCAATGAAATTTGGTATGAATATTTAAAATGATGAGATCTTGGACAAGATTAAATTTGACAATTTTTCGATCAACGGAATTTGAGTTATTGCCCATAACTTCGTAAAAACGCAACAAAATTTGTAACAGTTTACATCAGAATTTTATTAAATAATGTGTGTTTGTTTAAATCAATATCTTGCTCAAATTAGATTTTTGGTATGATTTGACACAGATAGGTGACTGCCTTTGATATACTGAAAATGTATCAGGAAAGTAGGCGTATCTTGCTAGGCAACCACTTGTTGATTGAAGAGCTTTTATTTGTATAATTGTTTTGGGGGAAATAAAATCTGGAAATTCATTATGTAATGGAGTTGAAAAACTATTTTAGCAGTTTGGTCAAGGTGCTTTGCATGTTTTTTTTACATTGGTATTGTAAACTTTGTCTGGGAAAAATTTTTTATTTACCAGTATATTGGTTAATATTTTACTTCGTATCTATTCCTTGGGTTGGTGCTATATTTCCATCACTTGATTTTATTTACCATTGGAAATTGGTGATTCTAAGGAGCTGAAAAATTTAAATAGGAGCCTAATTTGGTAATATATTCACCAATACAGGTAGAAATTAGGTTATTGGACTGGAATATTATGTGAAGATTGGTCAAGCTCTTGATCATTAACCTGAAGGTCCTGGCCTGGTTGGTTTAATTGGTTGAGATAATACCTAATAAACACAGTTTTTCCTGTCAGTGATGCAGAGCTGTTGAGGGGAAGCATCAAGGTCTTCAGTCTGTGCAACATAAAGATCAACTGACTCTTAAAAATTTAAAAAGAGTAGACTTATTTAACTGTCCTTGTAAAATTTAAGTCATTGCACACTGCATTGTGTTCCCCATTTTCATTAACCCTATCAGATGGGAAGAAAAAAGCATGCACACATTTGAATTCATTAAAATGATTTTTCATTTCACTTTTCAAAAATCAAAGCAGTGCAGATATAAAAAAATAGCCAGAAAATATCTCAAATTCTTCAAGCAATGTAAAGGTCGAGAAAATAAATTGGTTTATTACAGGTGAAAAATTGGGCAGGTGAAAAAAGCTTGTCTGCTGGTCTGAATAGAAGGTTGACCTAGTTAGGTTAAGGTGATAATGAGGTTAACAGCAGATGTTAGGAGAAAGATCATTGAACCTTCTGTATCTGTTCACCTTGGTTTTATTAAGAATGTTACTATTTGAATGTAAAGCTAATTCTTTAGGTTCAATGACAATAACAATAAGCTTATACTATCTTATACTTATCTTATTTGAAAATTGAATGTTACCAACAGGTGTTTTGGGCTTTAATTCTGTTCATAAAAATTATAGAATGATATTATAGTTTATGTTTAACTTTATTTGTGGTCTGAATTTATTATATTTATCTTAGAAACATGGGTACTAAATTTGGTTGGATACAATAAACCAATATTTTTAGATCCGTCAATAAAAAAAATTAACCTACTGTAAATTACCTACTGAAATTATTTTCATCTATGTTGCTTTTAACATTTTTGTTTAAAATGGTTTCATTTTCTACTACTTGGAGTATTTTCTTTTGTATCTGAATATGGTGCTAACTTGACGGATTCTGAACAGGTTGTGTCTGTTCCAATTCTGCCCCTAAATTTCTTACGGTACAAAAACCGATATTTCAACTTGTCCTCATCTATTTCCTCCGCCATTTTGATTTCTGCACCTTAATTCTGCACATGTGGAATGCGTTCTGAACTCTGTTCCATCTTGTTTTAAGAATGTTCTGTTGATTCTATAAGTCCTGAATGTGCAGAATTCCCCCATCGAGCTGCCCGATAGTAACAGTACAAGGTTCAGACTATTTGAGTCACTGAGTTTATTGGTAATATAAGTAAAATATGTTGTACCCCACAATAAAATTTAACAGGTGTCATTGTTATAATTGTAATTATACAGCTATAAAGGACTTGTAGAATGGTTGATGTAAAGAGACAGGTGGATATGATCTTATGACCACTGTCCACCTGTTGGTCAGTCTAGTGGTCACTTACTAATATAATGGTCAGTAATAAACATTCCTATACACCAGTCTGTAGTAAACAATACACTACACACGTGCCATCACCAAACAGTCAGCTGGCTCCAAATGTCCATTGTTTGACCCATGTCCAGTTGACTATGTCATTTCACTGCATTCAAATTTGGGGACATGCTAAATGAAAAATATATTAGATTTTTTAGTCTTTTCATCATGCTGACATGTTTGATCAAGAATGATTTCTGACTCTGATTAAGGATTAGGCTAGAAATTTTTGTTAAAAAAAGATAGCCTGTGCCCATGCGTTCGTAACATTACTTAACCATAAAAATACAACCTAAAATTCCTAAATCTGTTGTCTGAACCAAACTTAAGAAAGCATTAATAATACTACCATTGGGCACCCCTCTGGTTTCAAATTTCCTCATGGATATGTTATGGTTGGTTAGTCAAAAAGTTCCCAGAGATGTCTGACTGAAAATTAGAATGGTGTCAACTGATACAAGCAGTGTTACTATAATACAATAAAAATATTAGAAACCTTCTTAACAATACTTTTACAATAAGATGACTTATATATATATGAATATTCAAATGAAATGTTTGAATTTTTATCAAAGATTGTGAAGGGGGTGGGGGCATTATTGACCAGATTTAGATCAAATAGCAAAAGTACTTTTAAGGCATATTTACCATAAATCTGAACTGCAGAATAATAACAATTATCTATTCTGTGCCTGAAGTGTGTTTTCAAGGACTTTAAAGTGTTTTTATAATATAAAAAGAAAAGGGGTAGCCAGGGGGTGGGAATAGGTATAGGGTGTATTGTTAATCCACTGATCTTTAAGCACTTAATTACTGGATTATCCTGGATTAATAAGGTTATTTTTGGGGATTAAAAATACATTTTGAATATATTCTTTCCAACCCCATGGGAGAATTCTTAATATAATTTCTAGATCAAAGTATAAACCATCCTCATTATGACTCTATCATCAAAAGTTTCTACCTACAGATTAGAGATAATTATATGCATCAAAGTTTCTAGATGTACATTAGGGACAAGCATTATGAAAGCATATATATAATCACAAATACTGAAATAATATAAAAAAAAAAAATTCAATTTTGTACTCTTTTCTCTTATCATTTTCCAATAACCTCATCCATATTTATATTTTTTTTTAATCCAATCCAAAATATTGATATGGTTTAATGATTAATTATATATATATATACAGATATGAACATATTTTGTTGAAATTATATTTAATCTAAGGAATTTAAAAATATTTTAATTTAACCATGAAATTTGACAACCTCATTATAATGATATTGTTTTTAACCTCAAAAGAAATTCTTGCTAACCTCAGGAGAAATTTTACAACCCCATTCTTAATCTCAAATTCAATTTCTTTGTAACCTCAAGAGAAATTTTACAACCTCATTATATTGATATGGTTCTTAACCTCAAATTAAATTCTTGTTAACCTCAAATGGAATTCTTATTTACCTCATGTTAAATCTTTCTGAAATGAAACTCTCTACCTCAATATTTTCTCACACTAAAGATTTTCTTAACCTCAAATTAAATTTTTCGTAACCTAAGCTTTAACTATAACTATTTCTCATCTTATTTCTCATTAATTGAAAAATTCTCTCAAGATATTCCTAATTAACCTCAAATTAAATTTGTTTTGAGTTTCCACATAGTTAAGTTGTATTTTTGCATCACAGTTAATAGTTTCTACCTATAGGAAATCTTGTCAACTTTCAGCCCCCATGGTACAACCAATTTTCACCTTTTTTCATTTTGGTAAAGACAATAATAATTGATATATGCTCTCTGTTAGTGTGACTTAAACCTATTGATAAAGAGTAATACTTATCACTAATAATGAATTATAGTACTTACCATTACCAAACTTTTTATATAGGTGTAAAGGGGTGGCAATAATTAACCTAGGGTCGTTAACCTAATGAACTTTAACCTCTTCAGATGTCTTTGATGTTGGCAATCAGTAGAAGCTACACAATGGCTATGGTGAAAATATTGATACATTTATTTCTGTTATTAATTATGGGGTGGGGAAGGGTTTCATGTTTGAAGGATTAAGGAAAATTATAAACAGAAAAAGTGCTAATGGCCATTTTAAGAAAATTTTAATAAATTGAAATTTTGAGGTGTAGAATAGACATTGTTTCTAAGATGTGAATTTATTTAACACATTTCCTCTAATTCTCTTTGATGTCTTACTCTTCCTTTGAGTTATGTAAATATTATAAAAGACAATGCAGGAAGTTGTTAACTGTTTGTCTTTCATGTTCCTTGTGGAGTCTCTAAAATTATATTTCTTTTACATCAGATAACACTGATTGTGATAAATTTCTTTACAATTGACAGTTTCCCTTCAGTATTACAATTTGAAAAATGATGTAAAAATGACATTCACCAACCGAAGTTTAGAAACTAAACCAAATATCGAATCTGGAATTAACAAGACTTTCTTTTATTTTTGGTTTACATGTCAGGGGGTTATAAGGAAATTTGACACAATGGAGTCAATTTGTTGCAAGATGACTGTGTAGAAAAAAATGTACCACTAAGAATCACAAATTGCTGATCCATTGCAATATTTCCGTCTTCATTAGCCCACATGTTGCAGGAAAGTAGGACGTAAAACTCCATTTCATTTTATTGCAGTATTTGATAATAAAAACATTGGC
>NW_008709640.1:1698484-1699617 GCF_000327385.1 Lottia gigantea | reverse complement strand
TATTTGGATCACCAACATTAGAAACATCATCTAAATTTGATCAGAGGTAAGATTGACCAAATAAAATATACCTGCCTCAACTGCTTTAATTCATTTATCAATTAAATTACCCCAAGCCACATGTAGATATAACTCTGGTTGATAATAAAGATACTTGTGATGTTTAATTGACAAAACAAGATGGATTACCATGGTAATTGCAAAAAGGGTCACAAGAGCAACTTCAGATATCTAATTTGTACTGAAACTTAGATTTAATATCTAGAACTAATTTACAGTATGACAAAATTTTTAGCCCGTTTTACATTGGGATCATGTTACAAGGACCAAAAAGTACCTTGTGGTCATATATTTGTTTTCCTGATTTTGATAAATTTTGATAAGGTATTGATGGCCATTTGAAATGTTTGGCCTCAAACAAAATTGATAATATACTGTATGGTGACAACTTTCTTTTGAAAATATTAGTGCCTGACTTTACCTTGTGATCATATTAATTTTGTATTATTTGTCCAGAGTTAAAAAGATAGGGATTGAAAATAGTGTTCACTGTTGAATTTAAATTTGACATCAACTCTCGATCAGCAGGCAAACTTTACAGAAATGTATTTTTTGTTAAATTCGAACTCTTTCTCTAACAAATATCAATTTTTTGGGGAAATGGAAGGGGACATAACTCATGTGTTGTCATACTTGCTTTGTCAAGTCATTTGAAATAAATGTGAATATTATTTGAGGAGTAATTTAATTAAGAGAATAAAGGATTGTGAAAGCAATGTTAGGATGTGAATAATCATTGTTCTCTTTCTAAAGGAACTAATTACAACTAAGAATCCTAAAATTATCAATTCTAGGGATGAGTACTCTCCTTTGTTTTAAAGTGTAAAATGCTTATTTGCTCCAATTTTAAAGCCTTCATGTTTTCTTTCATTTCATTTTAATAATTGAACGGGTAAAACCGGGATGAGACAGAAAGTTTTCATCTGATTTGTTTGAGTTGAAAATACTTCGATAAAGGGTTTATGAGCCTTCCTTTTTGTCCAATCTGTCAAAATGTCATTGCAAGGCTTGAGTTTGCATTCTTAATTTGATTGCTGAAATTGATTGGTCAACATTCTTCTTAACTGTGGTTT
>NW_008709640.1:1690373-1693252 GCF_000327385.1 Lottia gigantea | reverse complement strand
ATATTGATATGGTTTAATGATTAATTATATATATATATATATACAGATATGAACATATTTTGTTGAAATTATATTTAATCTAAGGAATTTAAAATTATTTATTTTAATTTAACCTTGAAATTTGACAACCTCATTATAATGATATTGTTTTTAACCTCAAAAGAAATTCTTACTAACCTTCTTAATCTCAAATTCAATTTCTTTTTAACCTCAAGAGAAATTTTACAACCTCATTATATTGATATGGTTCTTAACCTCAAATTAAATTCGTGTTAACCTCAAATGGAATTCTTATTTACCTCATGTTAAATCTTTCTGAAATGAAACTCTCTACCTCAATATTTTCTCACACTAAAGATTTTCTAAACCTCAAATTAAATTTTTCTTAACCTAAGCTTTAACTATAACTATTTCTCATCTTATTTCTCATTAATTGAAAAATTCTCTCAAGATATTCCTAATTAACCTCAAATTAAATTTGTTTTGAGTTTCCACATAGTTAAGTTGTATTTTTGCATCACAGTTAGTTTCTACCTATAGGAAATCTTGTCAACTTTCAGCCCCCATGGTACAACCAATTTTCACCTTTTTTTATTTTAAGACAATAATAATTGATATATGCTCTCTGTTAGTGTGACTTAAACCTATTGATAAAGAATAATACTTATCACTAATAATGAATTATAGTACTTACCATTACCAAACTTTTTATATAGGTGTAAAGGGGTGGCAATAATTAACCTAGGGTCGTTAACCTAATGAACTTTAACCTCTTCAGATGTCTTTGATGTTGGCAATCAGTAGAAGCTACACAATGGCTATGGTGAAAATATTGATACATTTATTTCTGTTATTAATTATGGGGTGGGGGAAGGGTTTCATGTTTGAAGGATTAAGGAAAATTATAAACAGAAAAAGTGCTAATGGCCATTTTAAGAAAATTTTTATAAATTGAAATTTTGAGGTGTAGAATAGACATTGTTTCTAAGATGTGAATTTATTTAACACATTTCCTCTAATTCTCTTTGATGTCTTACTCTTCCTTTGAGTTACATAAATTTTATAAAAGACAATGCAGGAAGTTGTGTACTGTTTGTCTTTCATGTTCCATGTGGAGTCTCTAAAATTATATTTCTATTACATCAGATAACACTTATTGTGATAAATTTCTTTATAATTGACAGTTTCCCTTCAGTATTACAATTTGAAAAATGATGTAAAAATTACAACTGAAGTATGTAAACTCTTCCAAATATCAAATCTGGAATTAACAAGACTTTCTTTTATTTTTGGTTTACATGTCAGGGGGTTATAAGGAAATTTGACACAATGGAGTCAATTTGTTGCAAGATGACTGTGTAGAAAAAAATGTACCACTAAGAATCACAAATTGCTGATCCATTGCAATATTTCCGTCTTCATTAGCCCACATGTTGCAGGAAAGTAGGACGTAAACCACACTTCATTTCATTTCATTGCAGTATTTGATAATAAAAACATTGGCTCTAGTAGGTTTGAACACTTTCATTCATATTCATTGACTTGGTCAATTTAAATATTTGTTAAATTTTATTATTATTAAGTTTATAACTTGATACAGATTTGTATCAGAAATTCTTGGAAGTTGATATTTAGAGTAAATATGGTTTATATGTGTTGATTAGTTTATAACTGTAGGTAGTATGTATATTAAATAGTAATTAATCACTATAGAGTTATAATATTATTATATATTAATAACTTGTCAAATATTGTAAAACAGTTGGTAATCTCTTATACTTGTGTTGAGCCAATAAATTGATTTTTGATATACTGTTTATATGACCAGAGATTTTGATGCAATATATGAGATTTTTAGATTTTGATTGCAATTACAATTTTGTTAGTACTCTTTTGTAATATTTCCATCCAGAAAATTCAGTCAATATTGCAATTTATTCAAAAAATTGCAATTTCCATAATTTCACATTAAATTTGTAATATGGATTTTTTTTTAGTTCTCATTATAAATCTATAATTATGCAAATATTTAAATTTCAATTGCAATATTAAATCTATAATGTGGTAAACAGACTGGGCACAATTTTATGGATAACAATTACTTTAATAAATAACTTGCGATGTGAAGTTATTCATAACCCAGTTACTAAATGCCACTCAAGGAAGAGACTATTAATTGGTATATAGCACCAAATTATCCAAATCAATTTTTAACTTAATACCATTATAAAATATTTAAGCTTAATGTCCAAAAATTCCCATATTGTCAGTATCAAGGAAGATCTATAAGCTTACTGTGGGAAACAGCCTATATTAGTATATAAGATCAAAATGTGTTTCATTTTCTATGTTAAAAATTAAGAGAAAATGAATAAGATTACTGTTATCCCTGATTAGAATTAGCCCCAGATTACAGTTGGATTTCCCTTGGATAAATTAGAATTAATATCTAACATGGTGTGAAAAACCCCTTCATTTTGGTGTGAAACTGGTTGAATTTGAATGGCAAAGGTGCCATTTCTCTTCAGTGTCAACAACTCTTTAAATGATATATCAATTGCAATCTATATTCTTCTTAAATTTCATATTGCACTTTGCTTTCATCACTATTTGCTGCCAAATGTCTTGTCATAATGAAATGAAAAATTGTGATTAAGAGGGGAAAAATTCAACAATTTTCAATGAAAGGAAATGGTAAAAGTTACATTTACAGCTAAAAGTTTGCATTTTTGCATTTTCTTTTTGAGGTTTTGATAAGATATTTGAATTCGAAATAAGAATTATTGAATAAATAAAATAATAAGGGATGTGTTTTTAATATCTTGCCAACATCAAAGAATTCAAAGTGATATATGGTTCTTCTAAATATATTTTATAAG
>NW_008709640.1:1666011-1690323 GCF_000327385.1 Lottia gigantea | reverse complement strand
CCAGATTACAGTTGGATTTCCCTTGGATAAATTAGAATTAATATCTAACATGGTGTGAAAAACCCCTTCATTTTGGTGTGAAACTGGTTGAATTTGAATGGCAAAGGTGCCATTTCTCTTCAGTGTCAACAACTCTTTAAATGATATATCAATTGCAATCTATATTCTTCTTAAATTTCATATTGCACTTTGCTTTCATCACTATTTGCTGCCAAATGTCTTGTCATAATGAAATGAAAAATTGTGATTAAGAGGGGAAAAATTCAACAATTTTCAATGAAAGGAAATGGTAAAAGTTACATTTACAGCTAAAAGTTTGCATTTTTGCATTTTCTTTTTGAGGTTTTGATAAGATATTTGAATTCGAAATAAGAATTATTGAATAAATAAAATAATAAGGGATGTGTTTTTAATATCTTGCCAACATCAAAGAATTCAAAGTGATATATGGTTCTTCTAAATATATTTTATAAGAAATATAAATAAAAACATTAGAAAGATCAAAGGTAGGAATAGAACAGGAATCAAGTCCCTAGACAATTTCTCAGACAACTTTTCAACTTTTACCACCAACTTGGGAAAATGGTTTATAACAGAAATATAGAAAGGTGTTGGCTTAACTAAATTTTTCACTTGAAATTTCCCTTTGCCAGCAGATATTCTCAATCCTTCAGATAAACTTTCTATTGTTTTTCATGTGCTAAAGACCTTAATACTTCTACAAAAAGCAGATTTTCTTCAAAGAATCAGGGAGGTGATAATGTGGTCAAGGGGGATTTCTTTTAAATTCCATATTCCAAATCTGTCTTACAAATAGCAGATTGTTTATAGTGTAAAAATGATTAGACTTAAAAAGACTTTGTTCAAACATTTTCTTCTTCACATAATAGATACAATAGACTTGATCCCTACTATACAACACTTTCATTCAATAGTTACAGTCACTGTTTTCAGCCTTTTCATTGGTTTAGAGCTTAAATCCACTCGTCTGATTGGACAGTTTGGATTTCAGCCGATCTCCCATTGAGAAATTATGTATTGTCTCTCCTTTAATGACTATTGTGCTAAAGGGCTCTTCACTTAACACCTTGTTGCTTACCTTATTGGGGGCCTACTGGTGTTTGGTGTGGTCGGGGAGGTGGAACAGTATACTGATTACTCTGACCATCAGTATATATATGACCATAAAATATTAGTAGACTGTATAACTGTGATGACCAACTAGTCAACTACTAGTCCAATACTAGTCTAGGATTCTTATAATTGTTTTATTGTGGATATATATATTTATTTAAACTACTACCATGGTTGTGTGCTGTGATTATCAGACATTATTGATGTCTACGTTTAATAATTGTAATATTTCATCACCTGATTTTCATCAAACGTAAGTCTGCTATTAAGACTGTTTATTATGGGATTATTCAATAATTGTGTTATTCATTTCTGCTTTGTGTGTATGTAGCAATAATTGGATGTAAAGTAACTTGCTTTAAAGCAGAAATTATTTTCAGAATTTTCGTATGAAAGATTTCTTAATGAAACAAATTGAAAAAAAAGATGTAAATTTTCAGTGAAAAAAAAATATTTGAATTTTAAAATTAAAATTAATTTTTTTGTTTTATTTGTATAAAATTGAAAAAAACTTTCAAGTAAAAAAATGATTATTGATTATTTGTTTGAGGAGAATTTTCTAATTATATTTCTAAAATTAGACTCTTATAATTAGTTGAACTTGGTTATATCTGGACATATGCTGACCATTTGACCATCTGCTGTGGTCAGTCTGAATGAAATACAAGCTGCTTTAGTTTTATATGATTTATAGAGTATGTAAATTTTATTGAGAATATCACTAATAAATTTCTTTTATTATTTTAGGAGAAAGACTATTGCTTTCAGGCGGAAGAACTCGTTACCGGTAAGTGGATTAATGGATTAACTTCAGGGATTATCTTGTTTACTATTGAATATCCATAAAGCACAATCTGTAGACTTGATAATTCCAATTGAGGAATATAAAAATGTCAGGATGGAAATTTGGTCATTTTCTGTAAAAACTGGTGTTTTCTATCATTTTATGACTTAATAACATAATTTAGTTTTTACTAGTAGTGAAATTGAGTTGAGTGATAACTATCTCCAAAATACAATACACTTTATCATTTATCTATCATAAATGTCAAATATTACTTAATTGATATTATATAGTTAGATGATTTGATTGTATTGTAAAACTGTAATCCACACCTTGCTGCTAGGCAAAATATATCTCTACCCTTATAAATACTTCCTCTTTCATACACCTTTATCATTTCATCTTTCAACTGTCAATAGTGAACACTCTACAGCATGTCTATTGTAATTTACTATTTTAATACATAATATCTAGATTTTATCTTGTGGTTTGGAGGGCTCTCATTATATTTAGTGCTTTGATTGTATCTTGTGCTTCAAGACTGTTGGCTTCTCATATCTCAGTTGAAGATTGATGAGTGCACAGCTTCAGTGATTTGGAGACTTCACACAGGGATTGCTTCATCAAGATTGTAGCTAGTGATCTGATGATAAATGCAGTCTTAATTACACCCTGCCATATTGGGAATTAACTTTGACTAGGAGTGATCTGACTTTAATATATTGTTCTTTTGAGTGACTGGATTGAGAAACATGGATTATCTATTATTTCAGTTACCTTCCTTACAATTGGATAGCCCCAGTACAGATTATCTGGAGAAAGAGTGTACATTATCTCAGGATGCTGACATTAGTCCCATTGAAAGACCAAATTTCTATATGGATGATACCTGTTCACAAGATAGTGGTTTGGGATTTGATCGAGAAAAGGTAAGAAGAATTTGTTCTTTCTTTTTATTGAACTTGTTTTCACTTTTCTTTTTAATTTGAGATTAAGACATGCTTACTATGAAAATATTTTTTCTGAAATATTTGTCAGCCATGATGGATGATGTTGGCAACACATAAAAATTTGGGAATATTATTGCAAGTTTCTTGCAATATTTTGAAAATATCCTTTCGAATTATTGAAAAAATGTTCAAGTTCTTATGTACTTGTTATATTGTTTCAGGATGAAGAATTTATGTTTAAAGCGCCATCAGCTCTACCTCGACGTAAAACTAAAATCATTAACGAAGATACTTGTTCACCTCATAAATATTCACCTGTCAAATCACCACGTAAAAAACGCTCATTTTCAGTCTCATTTGCCAGAGTAAGTATATTTATTCGATTAATTCAACTTTATTTCTGTGTCTGCTTCCAGGTCTGCTAAAAAAAAATTTGACAGTGTGCTTATTACTTGTAAATTTTCTAAATTGTCTTGGAACGTTGAAGTCTCTTGTTCCAATTGATCAATTGAATTATTCCACATATGCTTTCTGGCATCAAGTAAAGTATTCCAATCTCTACTATTTGCAGGAATCACCAGAAGAAAAGACTCAGTTATTATTTGGAAACTGTAGTCCAGTCAAATTGAAGTTGTCACCATTAACTAGTATGGAAGATGATGTTGATGATGGATTTCTAGATGTCTTTGATTCTGAATCCTCCCAAGATGGTAGTACTGGCATGCCATCTCATATGTCAAGTCTCTTCAGTGCTCCTTTGATCAATAAAACTAACAACGTTCAAGAAACAGACGATGGTACACCAATTGTAAGTTTACCGCTTCTTCTTCTGTATATTATCTTTTAACCCAGCAGAAGTACAATGCTCAAAAATATAAGTGACAATTTTGGTATAATTTTCCAATTTTTAGTCAGGCATCTATGGCTCCTGCAATTCCACAAAAAGTAAGCGTTTGGTGTTGCCAATTGAAAAATATGCTTTATCACTAAAGGTCCTGCACGATTTGATTGCTTAGTTTTACTGTTATTGCAGCAACCACAGACGACTAAGAATTTATTTTATGAAATACATGAAGAAAAATAGTTTGCTCAAACATAGTTATTTATTATGTTTTGTTTGTATTTCAGTTAAGAAAGAAATGTAGTCGAAATTTGTTATATCGTTCTCAATCATTTGATGTCAGACCAAAAATTAAACGTTCACCAAGAGATGAGAATACACCAGTTTCTAACAAACGACACAGATTCGGTGATTCTGATGATGATGAAGAGGCTCTTAAAGAAAATGAGGTCAGTATTTATAGACCTCTGCGTAATAATGCCACCATTATGGTATGACTGGCTTCATTCCTTGATCTTCTGCAACATTGTGGAGATACTGCATACTTGTTAGATCCATTCTTTACCTATAGTTGTTGCTATCTTGGTTAACAATTAAAATTTCTTGTATTTTCAGTTTCCTGCTGTGCGTAAATTACAGCGGTGTCATTCTGAAACTGAGGCTATGATTAAAATGGCTGTAAATAGAATGTCTGATAATAGAGACTTAATTGGAGACTGTTCTAAGGTGAGAATTTAAACAAAATAATTACAGACGTTTTTGGCATTAAGGCAATATCAGGCATCTGAACAAAATTGTGAAATTAATTGGTTAAGGACTATACCTTGTTCATGGTGGAATGTTATATCTATAATAATTTATGGTTGCGATACTATATTCAGGATAACATTACCATGGTTACAAGACTAATTCACCGTCACAATCTGATATCATTAGCTCTTGGGTGCAGTGCAATTTTAGTATCATAATTAACTTTTCCATGTTTTCTTTCAGCCTTATTCCTTACCATCATTCACTACTGGTAAACATCACGATTTAAAACGTATTGATGCTCAAACTGTAAGTATTGTGATAAACTTCTATAGTTATCTCCCTTTAACTAAATTTCACCATGATTTATATCATTACAATGGTGATTCTGGCCATTATTGCCCTTCAAAAACTTGTATCAAAATGGCAGACTGCCTTGATGTAATTGTCTAAATATTTAAGTTAATGTTTTTGATTTTGTTTTTTCAGGTGTGTCGATTGATTAATAATGAATTTGAAGATGTAGAAAGTTATCGTATTATAGATTGTAGATATCCATATGAATATGAAGGTGGACACATTCAGGTAAATATTTCTTAAGATTAAATTCTATGTCATGTCATTAGTAGACTAATTGAATACAGTGAACCCTGCTCATACAAACACCTTCAATATACAACCAAAGACTTTTCAACCAATAAACTACCACATCCATAACACATTTTGCAAATTTATCTTGCATTCAATAAGATAACATTTAAGAACACCTGATGACACTACGCTGTGCCCATGTCCTCATTTGACATATGACTAATGAAATGTTCTTCTGTTATTTGTAGGGTGGAGAGAATATCTATACTAAAGATGTTATATTGAATGATATCTTAAAGAACCCTAAAGTTCCTGAGAATCCTGACAAAAGACATATTATCATCTTTCATTGTGAATTCTCATCAGAAAGAGGTCCTAATTTGTAAGTATATTAGTTTTAACAATTCACCAGTCATTGATCTTGATTTGAAATTCAGGAGAGTGCAGCATCAAACACCTCAATCTTTGACTTTGAAAAGCACATTGATTGCTGTGTTTTGCTTTCCAAGAAATTGGTTTAAATTTTTATTTTTGAAAGGGCTACAGAGCCCAAAATAAATTGAAACACGCTTTTAAAATCTGCTGAACAATTTCTGATACCATGGCCAATGTTTTTATGTTGGCTCCTATTATTCAATTTAGCATCTATTTAAAGTTTTAATCAATTGTTATTTTAGGTTGAGATTTTTACGTAATAAAGATAGAGAAGTTAATAAAGATAGCTACCCTCATCTCCACTACCCTGAACTATATTTATTAGATGGTGGTTATAAAGTCTTTTATGAAACATCTAAGGTAACTAACATATTTTATATGTATTAAATAATGAAATAACAGTTGTTGGCAATGTCAGCCGAATTAAGATGCTCGATGGATTCGAACATGCAAACAGGAAAAGGAATTCCTTTGAATGTGCTAATAGATTTTCACTTTTCACTCAAAAATCATGTATTGAAGCTACAGATAATTTGACGTCTGATCAAGAATCAAAGGGAAATAACTCTTTTACATAGAATGAAATTTCACATTTTTGAATGTGCACAATTTGATATTGTATATTTTCTGTCTTTTTAGGATTTCTGTGAACCCAGGACATATTTACCAATGAGTCATAAAGATCATTTAGATGATTTAAAGAAATTTCGTGCAAAATCTAAATCGTGGAGTGGTGACAAGTCCAGAAGTGCTCTTAGACCATTGAAGTTCTAGATGAATATTGCTGATTAAATTAACTAATTGTATATTTATGTCCTATATGTCCATATATAGATAATTAATTCAGAGGATATGCAAATATACCCCAAATAATTTGCATAATTATAAACAATATTTATATTTTTACTCTTATCCTATTTTATTCCTTCCTTTCCTCTCTCCTTCTTTCACTCTATTTGTTATTATTTTTATTTTACTAGGACATCAGGGATTGGTTGGGTTTCTAAGACCCTAGTGCTCATTAACCAATCACAACGCTTCTTTTAATAATGTTTTAGTTTTGTGTATATGTGTAAAAAGTAATTTGTTATCCTGTACTTGTGCAGTACAAAATGTAGATGCAAGAATTTGACTTTTGCACCAGATTTAAGAAATAGCTCTATTTTAGCTCTATTTTAGCTCTTTTCTCTCTATCTCTTTAACTTAGCTTTTAGTCTTTTATGAGTGCTAATTCTGAATGAATGATGAGTGTGTGGAGTGAATGAATGAGTGAGAGAATGAATAATTGTATAAAATGAATGAATGTAAATATTAAAATGAGATGAAAGACATCTGTATTTATATAAACAATAGAAAAGTTATAACTTATAACTTATGATGTTATAATTGTTATTTTACTATTTATTTGTATGTAAAGTGTAAACATATTTGTTACAAAAACAATATTGTTATGACCTAATTATATAAGAAAAAAAATATATTTAGAACATTATTTTTCTGGAAATTTTTAAGATTTTAATGAACCGATGAAAAATAATTTTTAATATTGTTATAAGATACACTAATTTCCTATAAGGCTATAAGAAAAATATATTGAAAGCAAATGTTGAAAAGTCATTTAAATACAATTTTAGAGATGAATGTTATGTTTTATTGTTGTTTGCTGTTTTTCTTTTAGCTTTTATTTGTCTTGTTCTATCTCTCTATTCTACCTGTCTATATAAATGTTTGTCTTATCTCTTTGTCTTATTTAATTGTATCTTGCTTTTCTTATTGTGGTTATATTCAAATCCCTGTTGTCTTCAAATAAACAATATTGTGCATAGACGTTCTTGTTTTTTTTTGTTTTCACATTGGTTAGACCTACTGGGTTGACTACAGCATGAGAAGCTTCCTTGACTGCAATGGTCACCTTACTTGCTTTACAGAATACAGCGATTTTATTGGATTGCACACCAGTGAATATAGCCAATTAAAACCCTTGAGAGAAAGAATGTAAACCTTATGGCTTATCGTTATTTTGAGGGCTCTGAATGGCTAAATTCGCTTCATTAGCGAAACAAGAAAGGTGGCTATTGTAGTCAAGGTATAAGGCAATGGCAGATTCTGTTATATGCAAATTTAAAAGCGATTAGGTCTTTGGAAGGGAAGTTAACTGAAACCCTTGTACCTAAGATTTGGAACTTCAAAATCCATCAGCAGTTGAATAATAAAAATCTTAATATTTCGTGGTCACTTCCATTAATTGGTATTGCCAAACAAGGTGCAAATAATTAAAATCACCCTTTCAATCATGGACCCAAACACTGGTCATTTAGGTACAAATAAGTGAAATGCGCAGTTTTAACAGGTCAGTTGGACATAACAGAGCTTAATGTCTATGCAAGTTGAAAAGTCTTTTGAACGTTTCGATATATTTTTAAAGAGAATTGGAATATCAGCCTCAAATTAGTACTGTTAGTATTAGAATGTCTTTGCGCTGATAAAAATATAATCTTTTGTAAGTTTACATTAAAAAGGAACCCATTTCTCGCTTAGAAATTTCAACCCAAAAGTCACAAATTTTGGCTGAAAATTGTCTTCTGTAAAACAAATTTTGAAGAAATAATGTGTGCTTATGTTTATATGTTTATCAACACAAAGACATTCTTAGACTAACAGTTCTATTTTGTGGCTGATATTCCAATTCTCATAAAAATAATGGGAAAAATTCAAAAAACACCTTTTACTTTGTTCAGACAATAGTATGGATCATAGCAATATTTTAATTCCTCTATTGTGAACACATGTCAAAAAAATTTTTTTTCAAAATTGTGCATGATTTGCAAAGTATGAGCATGGTAAATGCTCTTGCAGTTAAATAATAAAAAGGTTGTGGCTCTAAAGATTACTTGAAGTTACTATATTATGGTATTTGTGAGAAAAATGACCGCCACAGATTGATTTAACTGTGGTCAGAATATTTTAAAATAAACAGTATTAATCTCCCTTGCTCTGAAAGTGAGTAAAGTTCATGATTGACTTTCACAGGTTATCTTGATACATACAGGTGAGTTAATTATTCACAAAATCACGTGTGAAACAACTAGCTTACGAGTTGTTCTCAAGATAACCTTTAGTCCATATAGTCCAATTGTCTCACACTCAAAATATATCCAAAATATCCACAAATTAGACACACCTGAAACTAACAAAACACCACTGAATAGCCTACTGCAGTCCATTACAGTATCCTTGATATGAAATGTATGTCATTTTAGTACATTCCTTATAATTGATAGCATTGATTGACTTCCTTAAAGGGACATTCCGCTTATTTGTAAAAAGTTTTTATTATCAGAAACGTTGTAAATTATACCTGTAAATATTTCTAAAGTATGCTATTTATATCTATATATCTACTTGATCAAACTGAGTTTGTTTTAAAAGTGTTAATTAAAAACTGTGAGTACTAATTGTTTATTAAGCAGTTTGACCTAATTTTGGTGTTCGGTTTTATAACAACTCCTTATCATTAGTTGAAAACTTTAAAATATGTAGGAGATATATTTCTCTACAATTAGTCGTTTGTTTTACTCAAATCCGTACAGTAGTTATCTAACAGCATCCAAAATACATAACAAACTTAAAAACCTTACGTAATGTTTCTAAATATATTTGGGGTTTGAAAATTAACAGCTGGATTGTTTTAGTTAAAAATTTAAGATATGTTAAAGGGCACATTTCTCTAGATTTTGGTGTATAGTTTTCACACATTGAGAAATTGAGCACAAAAATTTTCGACCTACAAAAAAAAAGCAGAATGTCCCTTTAAAATGTGTAAGTCCATAAAAATAATAGATTGAATAATTTTATAATAAAAATAAACACACTTCCCTCTGAAAAATTACACCAGAAAATGACTTGACTTTCACGCTAAAATTTCTATAATGTAATTTCCTATTACCACATAACAATATTTTTTCATTGATTGCCATTTTCATCAACCCTAAAAAGACAGTAACTAATTTTCCTGAGTTGAAAATGTACCAATTTTAGTTGAAAAGATGCCTTCAATAAACAAATTTCAAAATGATATGTGCCAAAATTTTAAGGGTTCACTGTTTTCTTTTTGGTGTTTCCAGGCAATCTATGAAACATTGATTTTATCTTTTGTTTAATTTGAAACATTTTTATCCTATTTTTTGTGTTTGAAGGCAAAAATATTGTCCATTGTTCTTCATTTGATTTCAACCTAGAGAATACCTCCCATCTTGAAGCGCCGTCTTGAAATATTTTGACAAAAAATTGTCTTCCGTTCAAAACAAGGAAGAAAACTTAATAGAAATTTTTTCATAAAACATTGAAAATGCCATCATCCCAGAGGCAAAGTTTAAATCAACTTCATGTGTGGTCAGATATGAAATGCACAATGCATTGTTACAGATATCATTGCAACAAAATTGGATTTTATATTTATGTAAAATATGTCTTGAAGCATGTCTGCTAAACGCAGTCTAATTTGCAGACTTAAAGATGGGTTCCCTTATTTTCATTTAAGAAAATGAAAATGTTAATACTTATATGAATAGAAAGTAGAGGTGTTCTAATGACTTGGAAAAATACCAGTTTGTCTCAGATATCCATAATTAGTTCATAATTAGCTAAATTAGAGGAGAATTACCAGCAGAATTCCAATGAGTGACCAATCAAGAAAGGTTAAAAAGTCTTTTTTAGTTTTTCCAGACTGTACATACATGTACATTTATGATTGGTTAAAACTCATAATTATATGCAATAAGAACATAATCATATGATTAAGAATACATGATAATTCATTAGAGACACCAATTAATCAAATAGTTTGCTTAATTTGACACTAAAAAAAAAGGAAACCTATCTTTAATACATGTTTAAGTTGTCTTTTGTACATTATGTTTTGCGATTTTTTATCATATTTTTTGTTTAGTAACCTTCAAAAATTGAGCAAAAAATAATTCTTTGTTCAAAGTCTATATTTCTGTGATTATTTAACGTATTTAATTTGATTATTTGTGTAGCATGTGAAGTATATTGTTTGATATTTAAAGAAGAGTCTGCCCCACCTACCAGAATAATAACAACAATACACAAATATATTCTATAGAGAATTGCCGGTAAGATTGATATTATTAACTTCTCAAAGTTTAAAAGAACAATCCCAATTGTTTATTGCTTCTCTGACAATTAGAAAGTTTGCCTCATGACTCACTGCTTGGTTGAATTTGTATTTTTTGAACCTTCACAAAAACTTTAATACATATCTTACAGGGTAGAATTAAACAGTATTGTCTGAGAAAAGTAAAAAGTTTTTTGAATTTTTTTCCATTATTTTGATGAGAATTTGAATAGCAGCCTCAAAATAGTTCTGTTAGTCTGAAAATGTCTTTGCTTTGATCAAAATATAAACATAAGCACATGTTTTGTCTTCATGATTTGTTTTACAGAGGAGAATTTTCAGCCAAAATTTGTGACTTTTGGGTTGAAATTTCTAGGAGGGAAATGTGTTTATTTTTAATGTAAGACTATATTTTTATCAACGCATAGACATTCTAAGACTATAAATACTATTTTAGGCTGATATTCAAATTCTCTTAAAAAATATCAAAATAATTTTTTGAATTCGCTCATACAATATTGGTAGCATAATAATTTTGGTCAATTTATAATTTTTTAGCATATCTGAAAAATATGTATTCTACCAAACTCAGATGTTTCAAAATTAAGCAAGTATTTTAATGAAATAAACATATTTTATAGTGCTGAAACATCCAGTCAATATGACTGCTGTTGCTTAAAGTATATCTTAATTATTACCTGGTGCAGCTCTTTTAACTTCTATAATTTAATCAATTGTTTCTGTGGAAATCTGATAACCTCCTTGATTTAAAGCCAGCATTTAAAATATTTTTTCTTGGTCTTCAAAGACAAGTTGATATTAAATCATGATATATATATATCTACTAAATAAATTGTTACTATGTTAGTCATCAAAACAATACAACTGAACATCTTTATGTATCTCTGTAATATGAATTGAATGTAACTTCATGGTTACCAAAAGACCAGAAATCTTGTCTGGGGTTTGCTTTACAATAGCCTGAAAATTTTTTTTTCAAAGATATTGTTTTACATACAATACTGGTGTTTCCAAATAGGATCCCCACCCCTCCCCTCCCCCCTTTCCACAGGTGAAATGGACGAAAACATAGTGATAAAGAACATGTATTTATTTAAGATTTCATCTGAGTATTTAATACTTTTAGCTTCCTCCATCTGCCTGTACAGCAGCCTGAATTCTTGAGGGGTATGATCTTAGCAAATCACTAAGAAGGTGAGAATCAAAATCCATTTCCCTGGTTTTGGTGAGTTATTGCCCATGACTCAGTCAAAATTGTCTATGAATGCAATGAAGTATTGATAAAAACCTGGTATGCTTATTCATATTTATAACATCTCTTTTCATTTCCCTTTGCACTTTTCTCATAAAATGAGGTCATTTAGAGAAACTTTAATTCCTTCTTTTTCTACTGCCCGTTTATTGTTCATTAGTTAATTCTTTATCCTATTATCACTCCTGTTAATGAAATAAGATTCAGAATTACTTCTAAGTCTTCCAAAACCGACACATTTCAATTATTTTTGTTGATGAAACACTCACAGTAAAAAGGTGAATACTTGTATTTATACAGCTGATAGTACCAAATCATCACTTATTCATCCATTTCCTTTTTTATCTTTCTCTCTTTCTCTCTCTCTGTCAAACTGTCAAAATAACATTTAATTATAGACAATAATTGTCTACTTTCGCTTTCTTTCTCTCTTACGTTTATATACATGTTATTACATATAACAAGGTTGTTTACTGTTGTATTTTCAAGTATGTATGTTTCTTCTTTGTTGTTAAACACATCTGCAGGAATCACAATTCTGGTGGCTGGAATCTCAGCATCAGAAAAATGGAGCTGATATTTTGATGAAAATTGTTGAAATGTCAACATGTGCTTGATTTTTTTGTTGCTTTTCTTGTTTATTTCTGTATCAATTGATCCACAAATGATAAACATATGTAAACATGCAGTTGTTGAACTCTTCAGCTTATGTAATGAAGATAGAAATGTAGCATACAATTCTCAGATGTTAAAAGAGTGCGGTTCCTGAAGTTGAATATATGATTTGTTTTTAAAGTTTGAAATGATGTATATAGAACAATTAATTTCTTTCATACAAGTTTAGAAAAGAAAATTTAAAACAAATTGTTAAAAATGTTTGCACTAAGAGAAGATTAAGGAACACAGATGTATTATAGAAGTAAATTCATTACAGTCATATCGTTTGAACTTGGAACTTACTGCTCAAGAGTTATGAAGAAAATCATTGTATGACGAATACAGGTTTTGACATGGTCTTATTAACCCGTATTAAACTAAATCCACTTCGTTTTGGGAGCATGGAAATGAGATTGGTGGCATTGAAATCAGAAATGAGGTCATGTAAACAAAACACAACACCGCTGGCCGTTTGAAAAGATTAGAATACATTCTTTCCAAGTAAATATTCCGAAGTATGGTTTAATTTTCTCTCGGCTTCAATTCTTTAATGAAAATCTTATTCAATTCTGTACTGTAGGCTACATATTCATCAAAATATGTCATGGCATGCTGTTTTTAAGGCGTCATAATGAGTGATTGTTTTGATTGGCTGAAATTTGCTACCAATACAGTAGGGCCATTTTTGATTGGACAATATTTAGCTATGCATACCTAACTTTTCTCACTTGTGTTACCACGGGAACGAGGAAGTATGGATGTAAATATATCAATTTGAACGGTTTATTAAAAATGTTATTTAAAAATAGACCTTTACCCTGAAACCTTGACTGAATATAAGATTTGTGTCTATCTGCTTAAGCTCAGATTCCATATACGCGGATCCGTCATGCGTCAAATATGATTCCATAGGTGCGTCAAACGTATGCGTTATCTTTCTTTTGACGCACAGATTTCTAGACAGATGGATGCTTTGGTGCACAAAAGAGACAGGGAATTCCCACAAAATATGTCACATTTGGGAGATATCCGCGAGGAAAGGCGTCCGGATGCGTGAAAAATTGCTACACCCAGCGATTTTTTTTTTTTGACGCATGACAGAGACCATTTGACGGATACCGCTTCCGCATATATGGAATCATACCCTCTTAAACCAACCATTTCGATTTTTAACGCATGACGGATCCACATGACGGATCCGCATGACGGGTATATGGAATCTTACCTTGAGAGGATCTAACAATGGAAAGAGTCCCATATAGAATACTTGACTTTGGTTTACACTTCTGTTAATGGCCATGATCCAATTTGACTTCTAATGAACTGTCGCGTTAGCTTTTTCCTGCTCGTAAAAATGTTCGCTTGGAAACAAATAATAACAAGATAATGTAGGATTCTGGTTACTAAGCTGATAATTCTGACCAAATTCAAGGCATTAAGAGGAAATAATTAAATTAATGACTTTGTGTTCTAAACACACACAGTATAAGTTTAATGTATGTTGGATGATTTGCAATAGTTTAACATTAGCTTAATTGTCATTAAAAGGTTGAATAGTTACTTTTTATCATTAATCCTAAATTAATCAACCATTGTTGTATTTTCATGACTTAACATTTTATCTGACCACTAATTACAAAACTTGTTTACTAAATAATGTGCATAGGTAAAAAATAGAACAAACCATGTCTGTTGATTTTAAGGTCTGACTGTTTCCAGTAGTGGCGCCAGCCTTCCGAGACTGGGGGTACAAATAGGCAGACTGACTCAACGGGGAGACAACTGCTGAGGCTGAATTCAACTTTTGGCTACACTGTGATGATGTCAAAGTCGCAAGCCTCTCATAGACTGTCCTAGAGGGTTCTCTCAAGAAATTTGAGAGAAAATGAATTGATTTTGTGCATTCTGACACATATTTTGGAGAATACAGGTAGACATTTAAATTTGTTGAAAATATAGTAGGGGATGCAAACCATTTTTCTAGGGGGACAAAGGGAGATGAATTGACTCACTCAAGGCTTCTCCAAATTATTTTCTTGTAATTTGCCACACAGTGCCTATGAAATTGATTATGATGATGGTGAATTAGATCCTTGTGATGCCTAAAGACTGGTAGAGGTACGTCTCCAGACAGTAGGCAATCAAAGAAAAAACTCAAGTATGATCACATGTGAACTGACAAAAAATCTTGAAATTTTCCAGCATCATTGGTAGTACAATGAGTTGAAAAGTAGGATGTAAAACTCCATTGTATAATCAACCTTATTAGCCTAGTTATCAAACAGATTACATTTAACAATGATAATAGCATGATTTCTATCAACTAGAAACCTAATGTTCCAATAAAACATGATATGAAAGCAAAAGTAGAGTAATTGGTATCAATCGGCTTATGTTAGTAATTATTGTATCATTTGATAGTCATGTTCTCACATTTAACATAGTGACTAGTCTAGTCAGATAGTAAATACTATATAGTCTTTTTAACCATGATTGGTATTAACTTTATAAAGCCTGGCTAATATTTTGATTGTACATGGATTTATTACATATAGTTAACTAAAACCCCATTGACATTATAAATATTACCCGTTCTCAGAACAATACTGAGTTTTGTAGTGTAAACAGTGCGAAAAGTGGTATCTGATAAAATGCTAGATTCAGCTGACCAGACCACATAGAAAACTCTGTTACTTGCTCATTACTTTTCAATATATCAATTTTAGAGCACAATGTTTTTGGCATCATCACATTAATATTTAAAATTAAATTCTTGATGCAAGGGACATTATGAAAGCTGAACATGAGAAATGTTTTTTGGCTCCAGGGCCTGAACTATTAGACAATTCCTTAGACTGGTGGTTGCTATTTGTAATTGTAAGTCATTTTTGGATTGTAGAGCATTTAGCTTATGTCCAATGTAACAGACCTAATGCTTTGAATCACCTTGTGAATTGAGTCCTCCATAAACTTCCACATAAGCAACTACTGGTATATCATTTATGGCCAATTTTTTCTAAAACTTTGAAATGAAAAGAGTTGAACAAGAAATCTATGATGGTCAGAATACATTATTAAGAGTGATAGTTTTTAAAGGACAGATTAGCCATTTTTGATTTGTGTCTTGAATATATGTAATTAGTCTACTAGAATCAGATAATTCCTTTAAAAAATACTTTACACACAGATTATTCTGGACACACATGGATTTCAAGGCTCAAATTTTGACAGTGAGCTGTGAACATTACTACTAACTAGCCTAGCTATGAATCTAAGTACGATTGGTCAAATGGATGGAAAAAAGTGACCCTTTAAAAATATGAAATAAAGAGATCTACAATGGTCCGGGTACATTATTAAGAGTCTTAAGTACTTCATCCTAAGTTTTTAAAGTACTCTCTTAAAGTTAAACTTGTGACCCTATAGTAAGAGGTATCAATATTGACTCATTGTATTATTAGTAGATCAAGTTATTATTCTAGGTAATTATAGGATGGACATAGTATTAATAAGATTAGGATACTAGATAATTCTAATCTGTCTTGTTATTTATTTTTATATCAACTTATGACATTTTGGATGTCTCTTATGGTCACAGGTATAACTGAATGATTTATATAAAATTCCTTCTAAGTAAAAGAAATATACCAGGACCAATAACTCATATAATAATACAGTATATGAGGTTTTTCATTTTCATCCGCAGAAAAGGAACATTGAACCTCGTATAATAATATATTTTACAAGGTTTTAAATGTGACTGTTTATATACGTGTTATTTAATTAGTGCTTTTTGAGTTATTTACAATCAAGCTGAGAATACGAGGATTTGATCACACGATCCGTGCTTTTACGAGCAAAAAGTCAAAATGACCAAATATGGCATATACAAGGTTTCAAGCGGTCACCCACGATATTCAAATCATTCAGCCAGAATTGCACATCTGTCCCTTTAATTTGTTTACAGCTTTAACAATATGTAATAAAGTTGACAATCTTCTATTGTGTATATATATATATCTAAATAAAATTCAAAAATGAAGTGAATCATCTCTATTATTATACAGTATTTTGTTAAAGTTTTATTTTGATAAAGTGAGATATCAGAGAAAACATCCCTGTATTTCCCAGGGGAAATTTTTAAAATCTTATCTTAAACAATGGAGAATTGTTAATGAAAATTGTTTGTTTGAGATGTATTTCCTGTTGATTTCCTATCATCATTAAGATAATGATAAAGATAGTAATAAAGACACCTGTCTCTAACTCACTTGTTCAGACATCAGTGGTAGCTCAGTGGTTTAGATGCTTGTTTGTATACCTCAGGTTTATGGGTTTGATCCCATCAAAGGTGATACCTTCAAACAGGTTAGGGGGAAGTGAGCTATAAACGGGGTTGATGGAAGTGAGTTAAACACGGGTAGGGGGAAGTGAGGTTAGAAACGGGTTTGTGGAATTTAGTGAAAATGGGATGGTGAGCTAAAAATGGGTAGAGGATAGTGAGGTTAGAAACGGGTTGAGGGAATGAGTGAAAATGGGATGGTGGAAGTGAGTTAAACATGGGTAGGGGGTACTGAGGTTAGAAACGGCTTGGGGGAATTGAGTAAAAATGGGTTGGTGGAAGTCAGTTAAAAATGGGTTGAGGTAGTGAGCTAAAAACGGGTTGGGGGAATTGAGTGAAAATGGGATGGTGGAAGTCAGTTAAACTTGGATATGGGGAAGTGAGGTTAGAAACTGGTTAGGAGGAAGTGAGTTAAAAATGGGTATGGTGGAAGTGAGCTAAAAATGGGTTGCAAGGAAATGAGTTACAAATGGGTTGGGGGAATAAGTTTAAAATTGGTTGGGAGAAGTGAGTTACAAATTGGTTGGGGGAAATGAGTTACAAACGGGTTGGGGGAAATGAGTTACAAATGGGTTGGGGGAAGTAACTTTAAAATGGGTTGGGGGAAGTGAGCTGTGAATGGTGAATTGTGAGTATGGGTTTGGGGAAGTGACATGAATTGGGTTAAGAAAATGAAATAAAGAGCCTTTGCTTTATAAACCTTAAGGTAGTCTAAAGTTTCAAGTTGCTAGCTGCTTTTTGATGTACAACATACCATAAAAATAAAAATAGTTTGCCAATGCCTGAACCAACTTTTACATTCTTTCCAATTTCTACCCATATAGTTCAATCAAAGGTAAAGTATCAGTATAAAAAGTGGATCAAATTCTAAGTACAAAGTATTAAACCATTATACGATTATATTACTGTTATAGTAAGATAGACCACTGTTTATTTTGACTTTAATTATATTATTTTTGGCTGATGATTGACCAATAGGTTGTGGTCAGATAGTCTGTGTTGGTGGTCAGATGGTGCCAATAATTTCCGTGAAGACTATAAAAGTTACCATCATGAGATTTGACCATTTCCTATAATGTGTGGAATTCTGTAGAATTCTGATAGTAAAATGGTGACCATATGTTCAGTTGTTGAAGAGAAAAAAGGCAGGTTGTTTTTCTACTAATCAATTTATAGCTAGAAGTCCTAGTGGGTATTTATACATCAGATCAAAACATTTTACCATTCTTACCTTTTATTTTTACTACTGACATACACACCTTCGTGAAAATATAATTTCTAGATAACAGTATATAAGCTTCTAAGTTCAAAAACCTGCTTGGTATGGACGTGTAGAATGATGAGATCTCTGATAAGTTTGAATTTAAAGATAATTTGACAAATATTTCTTGAGTTATTGACCTTGATTGAAACTATATAAATCAGATTTACTGTGTTCATTTTTTTTATTTAAAAAATGCTTATATTGTGTGTGCACACATCTTTGCTCAACTGTGATCATGTTTGTGAGATTTCACGAACACAATCATGATTCTTTTAGCCGCCAATCATGATTCTTTTAGCCGCCATTCACACTATAGCCAGTGAAAGACTTTCTACATAAACTCTACAGCTGATAGGACTCAGTTTAAGCTATCCATATCGCTTATTAGAATCAAAATATGGCTCATGGTTCTCCTGCAATTGAGCAAACCATACAAAATCATAGGAAAAGTAATTCTCTACAAGATGGCGTTTATTTAACTCAAATCCGTACAGTAGTTTTCTAACAGCTTCCAAAAAACATAACAAACTTTAAATGGTTACGTAAAGTTTTGGCATAAAAAAAATTAACATCTGGATTTTTTTATTTAAACCTTTCAGATACGTTGTGGGATACATATCAGCTGATAAAGCAAATATTTAGACTGCCATATCCCTTTAACATGTATGAAATTTGTGGAAGAATTTATTTTTGGATCACTAATTACCTGAAATCAGAAGCTCAGTGACCAGCTAACTCTCTTCTGATAAAAATAAACCTTGTATGTCTTAATTCAAGATTAAATGAATTAATCTTTCTTTGAAGTGAAGAGTTTATCAATGATAAATTAAGTTATAAACAGAGTTTATTTGTTTATCTATTATTTGTTTATCTCTTGTCTTTATATAAGATGATTATAGTCAAATAAATTTATATAAACCAATAACTTTCCATTAAAATTTTTGAACAATTTAGATTTCACTGAGGAAGGGGGATTCAAATCATTTACATAAAGTCAGAATGTCGATATGATATTCATTGTTTGAAGGGAATGTCTGTTTTAATCATTCAGACAATATGATGGTGAATGTCTGGCCTTAAATAATGTTGAAGTCTCTCTTAGTTTTGTCAACTCCATATTCCTTTCTGAGAGTCCACATAGCTATTATAGTTTATTTGTTAAATTCATGACCTGATTGATGGAATGTTTTGTCCAAAATCATCTGAAAATTGTGAATGTCTTTCAGAATTCTTTCTTTTAAGGGAATGTCTGCTTAGATTATTCAGACAATATTGTGAATGTCTGGTCAAAAATATTTTTGATATCTTAAGTTGGAAATCATTAATGACTTGATTGAGTGAGGATCTTGTTAAAAAATCTTTTGCAAATATTGAGAATATCTTTTCAAATTTCTTTCTTTGAGATGGAATATCTGTTTAAATCTGTTCCTACAATACTTACAATGCCTGGTCCAAAATTATTTTGATGTCTTAGCAGTGGCTGAGCCAGGTTTACGTCCAAGGGGTGGCAAAATACCTGAGGTTGCCCGAAATTCTAACCCAGTTATGATATTTTTGCCCGAAAAACATGCCTTTGGGGCTGTGAGGGGGGACGGGTAACCCCTCTGTCTCCGCCCCTGTGTCTTAGGTCAAAATCATTTATACCCATATTGGAGGATTGTCTTCAAAATCATTCAAAGGGAATAATCTGTCTGGAGGAATTCAACCAAAAATCATTTGTAAATAAAGATAATGTTTAGCAAAGGGGAATGTCTCATCAAATATCATGAAACAGACAACAGCCAAAGGGATTGTCTTGTCATGGGAAGGCCTAGAAAAACTAATTTAAGGAAGTAAAGGGCAATGTTTATTTAAGGGGAATGTCATGTACTAAACCTTGTGGAATATGTAGTTAAAATTGCTTAATATTTCTTTGTCAAAAATCAGCATTATAGACTAAAACAGCCAGTGGCTCTTGGTCTGCAAGAAGAAATTGGAAGTTTTGGTTTGATCACATGTGTTAGGTGTATAAGAAGATATTTTGATATTTGAATCATTTATTATCATATAGAAGAGGAGTGATAAACAATGGTGAAATAGAAGCAGATTTCACTGTCTGTTGCTGTTATGATAGTTTTTCCCAGACTTTTTTTATTTTGTGAGTCTGACCTGTAAAAGGCATATCAATATGGAATGGTAATTTAAGCTTGTATAAATTGAAAGGAGATCAAAAAGGTCTAGTTGAGATATATTCTAACTGGCAACAAGATACTAGAATATTTCAGGAAAATTTGTGATAATTGATAGAAAGTGAACAGTTGGAGATGTAAAGATGTTTGATGAATACATCTTCACAATGTCAAACATTAGCCCCTTTTACATCAAGCCAGTATAAAGCGTTCGTTCTCAGTCCAGGATGCGATAAAATGAGCCCATTTACATTACAGTACATTTTAGTACGATCCTTCAGTTGTAGTGTAATAGCACGGTTATCTGTGGAACTCTTCTTGAAGAAGTTAAAATTAATCCTTGTGTTCACCCTGATGTAATCAAAGACATCTGGTTGTAATCAATAATTGCACTGTATAATGATGAAAGTCCACTGAAATAG
Organism: Lottia gigantea; assembly: GCF_000327385.1. Taxonomy (NCBI): domain Eukaryota; kingdom Metazoa; phylum Mollusca; class Gastropoda; family Lottiidae; genus Lottia; species Lottia gigantea. The sequence continues at coordinate 1,669,575 of NW_008709640.1, read as the reverse complement.
GTGAAGGTCGCTTATGAGGCATGCTCATTAAAGCGTTCTCGGAACGGTTATCCTTAGCACTACACCAATTACCATGTCCGTTCTGAGAACCGTTCCGAGGGTTAGAATTGGAACGGTTCTGAGAACACTTGTCTGTTAACATTACACAAGTTCATCCATTTTATTCTGAAATTTTGTAATGCAAAAGGGGTTAAAAAAGATCTAATGCCCTGGCTCCCAACCTCGGGTGAGGTTATCAAATGATTGCTGTGATGGTGTGAGGACTGGAAAAGGTTGGGAATCTGATCTAATACCTTGACATCTTCAGGCACTATTATATTTTTTTAAGTATACAAATAAAGTTTAAATTTGAGACCCTGGGCTAGCTACTAGCCTGCATGAACCATTTTCTGCCATATTGTTGAAGTCTTTCTGTCGAGGGCTTTGATTGGCTGTATTTGCTTCTGTAGAATCCAATCAAATCACAACCTTCCATGATAAATGTAATACCTTGACATTGTGAAGATAGATGTATACCCTTTTAATTTAATATTTGTTTTATTCTGTGTTACATGATTAGTGTTTTTGTTCATTTGTTACATGTAATGTTTTATACTGTCGAATTTTACTTTTATTTTAACTGTTATCAGCAGTATATTAGGTCCCAGAATACTGAACAAATTCTAGTTAACGATTACATTTTAGTTTTTATCTGCTTTTGTTAAAATTGTTATAATTGCACCGTGTCTCGTAAGCCTCTTTTTGGCTGGAAATCTTAACGTTTTAAATTATTCTATATATATTTGTATTTTAATGATTTGTGACACACATTTAATAAACTAACTTATTATTATTATTATATATTTAGATCTTCATATTTGAATGTTGTTATACTACATTGTCTTCCATCAAATCATGAGAGACTTCGTTTGAGATATTGACTCTTTTGCCCTTCTCGGTTAATCCCTGAATAGATTCCTAACATTGCCTACTGTATATCGTGCAAAGGAATATTTTGACTTTTATCTTCTACCTTAAGTGCCAATCATTTTTCAGTGAGTTATCACAAAGTCAACCTGCCCTTAATTTGAATATTATAAAACATCAGAAGAATTGATAAGTTTATATCAAAGATGTAATTCTTTCATAGTCTCTTAATATCTATAGCTTTATTTTTTTTTTGAAAGTCTGAAATTTCAGAAAATTGTATGCTAAAAGTAGTTTATGTTTAAGGATGGGCTTTAGCACATTTGGTGAGAGCATTAGAATATGACACCAATTGCTTGGTTACACTGAACACATTCTAGTCTTGGTTGCTTTGATCTTTTGAATCTTTGCTCTATTCCAGTCAACCCAGAATGAAATGGATATGGAAAACCTTTGACATTATCCTTGTAAAAAAAATTCTATTTTTTATTATTTTAAGAATCTATAAGATACATTGAAAGTCTAAAATAAGTTCCTAGTGCATACAGAAACTATAGAAAACCTGTTTGAAAAATCTCTGAACAATTGCAAAGCTGAATATTATAAATGGAAAATGTATGGTCAGAGAAAATGATAGATGAAAAATGTTAAAAATGATTTTTCTGTATCAGCTTTTTATGACTTGACAGGTAAAATTATAACTATGTGCACCCTCTTAATGATATCTGACAAGGTTTTAGCGTTTGCAGTGAATTCTTTAATTAGATTTGATATATTGTATTATATTATATTAATTGGTATGTATTTCATATTAAATATTATCATGAACTTGTCTAAAACAATTATGATTCCCAAATTCTTTTAAATTCTATGCTTCAAGTTTAGAATTTTCAAGAATTATTGTTCTTTTATCAGAGTAGGAGTTTTATTCAATATAAGATTGACACTGAAAACACTAACCATGGATTCAAATTTTAGCTGCATTCACACCTTCTTTTGCAACAAATAGCTATTTAGCATATTTTTGAAAATTTCAATTAAAATGCGGGTGATTTTTGACATCAATGTTTCAATAACTCAGTAACACAAATAATTTTAAGAATTATTTCTGGATCTATTTTTTTTACGCCCTGGAAAGATTTTTTCAACTGAGATTAAATAAGTCTTATGATTGCTGTGTTCTACATTAAGCCACTCAATTTCCTGACTTTTAAACATCTGTGTTCTTAGTTTTGGTCAGAAACACATATTGTTGACTCTTATTTCACAAGATTCATTGGTTTAGCAAGGCATATAAGAGAAAAGGTAAAAGGAATTCTTATCAAAAAAGTTTTATTCCATGCTAATAGACCGTTGATTCCAAACCAGCTGACCTGATGATTGTTAAATATCAGAAACACATGTAGAACAGAACAAGGTGAGCCCATCAGCTCTGTAGCTGCAGAAAATTGTTTGCAAAATTTTGATAGTGGTTGAACAAAAATGCAGCATGTACAGATACCTCAAGAATTTGTCTTTGATACCAACTTGCTGTATACATGTACATTGATTTGCCTACATCTATATGAGTCATGACAAGTCTAATAATAAAAAGGTTTGGTTAGGAAATGTCAAAAGCAATTTTATCAAACTAATGAGTTTACTAGATAATATGAAGGAATGCCTTGTTTCCAGATGTATCAATATTACTTATATAGCTGTATCAGATATCAGGAATATTGGTACCGGTACCGATATCTGGTACCGTTTGAGTTTATTTCTCACTTGGGTCCATAAACAGGTACTTTGATAATCATAGCAAATTTTGTTTCTCATACATTAATATATACCTAGTATTTTTCTTGTGCTGTATTTAATGTAATAAACACCTCCACTCATGTAAGTGCTCCCTCGATAGTTTTCATTTAAAAGAAGTCTGTAATTACAACCGCTGGTGCATAATTTTGTTGTGGGTGTCAAAGGATGGGCCATGCTAGTGTTAATGGAACCTCGCTCTATGCACATTCCATTTTAGCATTTTTCTCATGAAGATAGCCACAATATCTTAAATACAGTAACCATTAAGATACCATGAATATGTTTTTAATATCATTAGTTTATTTTGTCTTTAAAGTGATTGTAAAGAGGTTTTCTAAATTTTTTACGTGTATCGGAGACTCTGATGGCATTAATTTACACCATTCGAATTTTCATTCTGACGTCTGTGGTTCTTGCAATTCCACTAAAACTAACAGGAACTGCATAAATATCAATAGTAGCTTCTTGTAGCTCCCCTCTAGTGACGTAAAATGTGTTAGTTTTAGTGGAATTGCAAGAACCACAGACGTCGGATTGAAAATTGGAATGGTGTGAATTGATGCTATCAGCGTCCCCGTACACATAAAAAATTTAGAAACTTACAATCACTTTATTACAAGCATTAGATAATTAGATTTCAGATTTCATCACATTTCTGTTATTTACTTGAATAAAAGAATGACAAAAATTGGGGACTTTTACATGAAATGTAGCAATACACTGATATACCAAAATTTTAGAAATATTAAAACAGAACCTAAAACCATGTTGTTGTTACTCAGAGTTTCATGCTATGCAATCTTCAGACAACTCTGAAACTCTCTCTTTTTTAGGTTCTGTTTTAATATGTCTATATCGCTC
>NW_008709640.1:1655006-1665687 GCF_000327385.1 Lottia gigantea | reverse complement strand
AGTGGTATTTCTACATCGCTCTACAATTGATGTATTGAGCACTATTTAACAGTAGTATTTCTATATCACTCTACAATTGATGTATTGAGCACTATTTTAACAGTGGTATTTCTATATCACTCTACAATTGATGTATTGAGCACTATTTTAACAGTGGTATTTCTATATCGCTCTACAATTGATGTAATGAGCACTATTTTAACAGTGGTATTTCTATTTCACTCTACAATTGATGTATTGAGCTCTATTTTAACAGTGATATTTCTATATCGCTCTATAATTGATGTATTGAGCACTATTTTAACAGTGAAATTATTATTACCAAATATTATGATGTATTTATATTGTAGAAGAAGAACGGTATAAAATTATTAATTTTGAATGAAATGCACTTAATTGCTTCGTAAGATTTGTATTCATAGTAAGAAAGAATGGCAAAAAATATCAACATTGAGTTTAATAACTAAAATTAAAATTATACTGTATGCTTCATAAGATTTGTATTATATTCATAAGAAAGAATTGCAAAAAACATTGACATTGAAAGTCTAATAACTACAATTAAATTTGACTGTAGGCTATTATAGAATTTGTATTCATGGGGCCGCTCGATTGGTGAGCTCTACCCGTTCATGATTCATGGTATCAACAGAATGTTCCAAGTTGGAACAGAGTTCTTTGGTTGTGAGAACAGGGTTCTTTGGTTGTGAGAACAGAGTTCTTTGGTGGTGGGAAAAGAGGTCTTTGGTGGTGGGAAAAGAGTTCTTTGGTGGTGGGAAAAGAGTTCTTTGTGGTGAGAAAAAGAGTTCTTTGGTGGTGGGAACAGAGTTCTTTGGTGGTTGGAACAGAGTTCAGAGTTCTTTGGTGGTGAGAACAGAGTTTTTGGAGTTCAATAATGGCAGAGAGGGAAAGAAATAGGAAAATGTGACATATCTGCTTTCAAACTATTTGATTGGGGTCAGAATTGAAACAGACGGAACCTGTTCAGAGCTCTCCAATTGAGCGCCACCCAAAGGTAGAAAGAATGGCAAAAAACTGACTATTTTTTTTAGATGAAGTACAGTATTTGTATATATAATCACATGTGATAAACAGTCTGATGAGAAGGTGCTATACAGATGTACATATGCATAAACCTACACAGTTCAATATGGAACTCATTGTTAGATTGCATGACAGTTCCAAAGGGATGTATATTTGATATTGCATTGGTATGTTAACACATTACAGAACAATATATGTCATAGCAAACAAACACTGTTATGCTCTTAAAGGGATTGTAAAGAGGTTTTCTCAAAATGTTTGTGTATCAGGGACACTGAAAGCATAAATTTTTACCGTGGTTCCTGTAATGACACTAAAGTAAGTGTTTTATGACGTCACTTATCACGAAGGGCTTTATGTGATGAAGACTATTTTGCGATGAGTGATGTCATCAACACTTAGTTTTTGTGGAGTTGCAGGAACCACAGACGTCTGATTGAAAATTTGAATGATGCATATTGATGCTAACAGTGTCTCAATTACATATAAAAAATTAAGAAAACCTCTTTACAATCCCTTTAATATATTGTTTTTTCTATGAGAACCAATATTCCACAAATTTTCATCAAACGAATGATGTTTTAGGAGGTAAAAAAATACAAAATACAAAATGGTCCAGTATTCTAGTTTCAGTGTCAATATTTGGCAAAAGAAACAATTTCTATTGAATGCAACTTAAACCATTTTCAAAGCCCATTAACTGCTTAATGTTTTGATTATTCATGAAGGTTATGAAATGAAATACTCTTGTTTCTGTATTAGCTTGCTGTAGGCCAAATTTTTTGATGGTAAAATTCAAGTTTTGAAATAACATGTACCATTAATAGCTTAAAGGAAAAATAGAACTTTGAAACTGAGATATGCTAAAATTATAACTTAATTTGTCTCATAATAAACAATTGTTTTTTTTTATGTAATTTCCACATTTGTAGTATACTTACAGTTCATTAAGTTTATTTAAAGGGATACTACGTCAAAGAATAAACATAAAATTTAAATATTTTAAACTTGGCCAATAAGAGCATATATTTCATCAGTAGATATACCTGGTGTCATAAATAATATAACAGGATCCTTATATAATCCGATAAATCCAAAAAAACTTGATAAAAGTGCAATTAACTATTGAAAAACGCTTAATATTAAGATTAAGCGTTTTTCAATAATTGCTTAGTTTATGAATTTTCTAATTTTCCAGGGATTCTGTTGTAACTTTATGCCACCAGGTAAGTTCACTGATGAATATATACTCATATTGACCATTCTTGAGAATTAAATTTTATGTTCATTCTAAGATGTAGTATCACTTTAATTCAGACAATCTCAAGTTCACCACAATTCCATATATATATGGATAATAGAGATTTCATTACTGACAAAGTAAGTCTTAAACATGGAGATTTAAATGTGATGTTTAAGAGACAAAAATAGTGCCTGGCTAATTAAAATTTCAAATCTTAGAATACTCGCAAATGAGATAATTAAATGTGGAATTCAATGGTTCATATAAAACACTTAGGTTGGTTGATTGGCCTGTATTTGCCGGTCATGTATAAATATACTCTGTAAATGTCTGACTGTGATTATGTATTTAGGACTCTTTTTAGGTTGATAAGTGAGTTTTATTTATTTTCTTATATTCAAAAAAAAAAATTAACAAATTCTACTTTACTTAGTAAAATGTCCGTCAGTAATTATATGAAGCAGTATCCCTGAATTTAACACCGTCTTAAACATAATGAGAATGAGATGGTGGGTAACAAAAAAATATTCTTATCAGTTTGTCCTAATGACATTTGTAACAATAGCTATCAGTGAATCAGACCTATATTACAGCTAGAGTGTGTCAAAACACTATTGACTCAAGTCTATTTTCTACCTGGTGTCGACACAAAAACTAGCATCTGTCAAGTTCTCTTGCCATAGCTGTGTGGACCCTTTAACTGAGATTGTCTGGGCCTGGTCTAGTTTATGATTGGATGACAAATGTGAAATACTAGCCAGATATACATTATATATAAAATACACACTCCATTGGGTTATGGAAGTAAATAAAAGTCTATAGTGTTGAATGTAGTTAGATTAAAGATATACATATATACTTTATAATAGTGAAAACTCACTAGATGTTTTGGAGAACTCTGAATTTTAACCTGTAGACTTTATTTTTTTATGGAAGTTTTACCAATTCTAAAAAGTTTTATCAATAGTTTTACCAATTGTAAAGAGTTTTTTATGGAAGTTTTACCAATTTTAAAGAGTTTTTTATGGAAGTTTTACCAATTTTAAATAGTTTTATATGGATGTTTTACCAATTTTAAAAAGATTTACATGGAATTTTTATCAACTAAAACTGTGGTTATGACTTTTTACATTAACTTTAAAATTTTTATTTTTCTATTGTGTATTTGATGCCAAATCAGCAAAGTTTGATTTTATTTCATCAGAATCTGCAGAATGATTTGCAGGAATATTTATTTTTGGATAACTGGTTTTATTCTGGTAAGCCATATTTTTTTAATTGCTAATTAATTTTTAATTAGTTTCAAGCATGCTTCTGACAGAGAGAATAAAAAATCTCACTTAATTCGAAGTTCCAAAAATTTTGTTTGGATCAGCTTGCTTAAGTTGTATTAAAATGTCAAAATGTTCAAAAAGATTCTATAGAAAATATAAAGTAAAGCATCCTTACAGATAGAAATTTTGGTTGTTTTAACTTCTGGATCAGCTTGATTATTGAGTGAAAATGTGAATAATTTGTACTCTTGAGAAAGAATTTTTGCTTTAATATGAATAAGGAAGAACACAAGTATTCACTTTACCTATATATTTATTTCTGTAAGTTTACTTTGATGATGCTATTGTAATGAATTTATTTCAAGCGAGAATCTTTCCTCTGATCGTCGCCAAGAGGGGGATTAACAATTTTAAATTTTTCGTGTATTAAATTTTTTGGGCATATTGGGAAAAGACCACTATCTTGCTTATGAGTTATGTTCATTGCCTGCATCCAAATGAAAATATTTGTGTATTCCCTTGTGAAGTATTTATTATACAAGTACATTTATGCAATATATTATATTCTGTAACATGCTTTCAAATGAAAAGAGATTCAAAAAAGGTTTTCTAGCTTTTGTATTTTGTGCATTTGGAGTCATATGGCGTTTATGATAGTGACATCATAACCTGGACAAGTTTTTCTTGAAATAAAAGACCTCGGAAGTCAAAGAGAAAATCAGAATTGTAAAATACAAGCTGTAACAGTCACAGAGACATATACAATAGCTAAACATATTTGATGTATCCCTTTAAAAATGAATAAGAAATCTTAAATTATGCATAATCACACATGCACTTATTTCTGTCTCAAATATTCTATTTTTGACTGATCATTTTAAAAAATACATCGATTTTATTTGAAGAGACCAAGGTTTTTAAGGTCTTGAACACATATAATTAGACAGAGTCGAATGTAAAAAAAGACACTATAGTATTCTATTTTTGATTCAATATTTTAAAGAATACATCGATTTTATTTGAAGAAACGAAGGTTTTTAAAGTCTTGAACACATATATACAGACAGTGTCGAATGTAAAAAAAGACACTATAGTATTCTATATATGATTCAATATTTTAAAAAATACATCGATGTTATTTGAAGAAACCAAGGTTTTTAAGGTCTTGAACACATATAATTAGACAGAGTCGAATGTAAAAAAAGACACTATAGTATTCTATATATGATTCAATATTTTAAAAAATACATCGATGTTATTTGAAGAAACCAAGGTTTTTAAGGTCTTGAACACATATAATTAGACAGAGTCGAATGTAAAAAAAGACACTATAGTATTCTATATATGATTCAATATTTTAAAAAATACATCGATTTTATTTGAAGTCTTGAACACATATATATAGAAAGAGTCGAATGTAAAAAACACTAACTAACTTCTGAAGTCTCGTGTAAAATGTGGATTTGTATTATTATATTTGCATCGAAACCCTTACTCTAGTCTGCACAATAATGAATTCATTTATTGTTGACAGGTTGTTTATGCTTGAACTGACTTCTAAAAGCAGATTTTTCTTCAAGTTAGGATGTTCATTCAATTATCAACAAAAAAGCCAAGGTTTTACAAGTACATTGGTTGAACAAATCTGATAAATAGAATAAAATACATATAATACAATAGACAATTGGTGATGCACCCAGACTTACCTCCTAGAATATGTCTAATTATTCAGACATGTGTTCAGAAAAATGGTGTCTGACATATGTGATATTTGAATAAATTTGGATAAGAATTATAGAAATGTCAGATATGTTCATTTTTAAAGTTATACCATGGAATTCTGAACAAATTCAATGATGTCCCTTAATTGATATTTTGAGGCCTTTTTTAAGAGTTTTTGGACTTCATGTAAAATTTTCAATTTTTGTTACTTAAAGAATAGAAATAATATACTTATTAACAGTCTTTAAAGTTATATTTCCTCTAAGGAAGACCAAGAAATTTTTAAAATTGAGTCTTTGTTCATCATTGGACTTACTTGATGTCAAAACTATACAACAGAATCTCTCTATAATCCAATAAATCTATAAAACTAAGTAATAATTCTTTAAAGTAATTTAGAAACATATTGTGTTACATTGAGATTCTATTCTTTAGTCATGGCACCTGGTAAGTCCAACTGATGAATATAATACTCTTATTGACCAAGTTCAAGATTATAAATTTTCTGTCTATTTTAAGAGGTAGTGTTCCTTTAAGTACCACTTTTTTGGCATTTAAAGTCTGTTTCTCTTTTATGGTCTTGAAATTTGCTTGAAAGGAAATTCCCAGCTTTTTAATTTAGACTTTTGCTAATCATCTGTCTAATACCTTTTAAATTTAAAAAGAAATTCATTGTTCTAATATAATGTATAAAATATCTTAAAAATATTACCTAAATCTTAAAACTGATGATGGAGGCAAATTTTAAAAAGAAGTCGTTAATTTTCTTGTTAATTACTTTGTATTTATCATAATTTGCTTCTCTTGTATTGTTTATATATTGCGGTTACCAAGACATTTTTATCTTCAACCTGTTAAAAACATATTTAAAATTTCTTTTAACATTCAGAAAGTAAAAGGTTTTTTAATATTGGTTGTATGTTTTTTTGGAATGATATTAATTTCTTGAGGTTTATCAGACATGCACTTGTCTAAGATAAGAACATTTCGTGTAATTTGTAAGATGCTGCTAAGAACAAATGCTATGATAATTTGACAAGTAATTGAAGGTTATGGTGCAGATTCTTCTGCCCTTTTAGATATGGCATTAAGAAAAAACACTTGTTATTAAGTTTAGATAGTAAAGGGATGTAGACGTCTAAATATTATAACAGCTGATAGAGCTGAATTTCAGTTATGTTCAAAGCATGTATTTCTTAGAGGGATACAGTCATCTAAATATTTGAAAAAGCAGCTGATAGAGCTCAATTTCAGTTATCTAAAAGCATGGAGTTCTTAGTAATACATACATCTGAATATTTGCATTAACAAATGAAAGAGCTCAATTTCAGTTATCTTAAGGCATGTAGTTCTTAGTAATACAGTCATCTAAGTATTTACATTATTTATGCTCAATTTCAGTTATCTGAAAGCATGTAGATAGTAAAGGGATACAGTTATCTAAATTATTGCAGTAACAGCTGATAGAGCTCAACTTCATTTATCTTCAGGCATGTAGTTTTCAAAGTGATTTTAAATATTTGCTTAATAAACAACTGAAAAAGCTCAATTTCAGATGTGTTCAAAGCATGTAGTTTTTAAAGGAATACAGTCAAGGAATAATTTGAAAAAGTATCTGAAAGAGCTGAATTTCAGTTATCTGAAAGCATTGAGTTCTTAGGGTAATAGTCATATAATGGTTCACCATTTTCAGAAGTCAATTGTACCTTGGTCTCAGAAACTGGACTTGTCCAGCTAAACTAATCAGGAAGAGTGTTCAAAGCTTAAAATTTTAGCTTTTTAGCCTTGTGCACCCAGAATTTAATTATCAGCCTATTGAAAATAAATTATGACAACTTTTGATTTATTGGGTTAAAATTGGACTGAACATAATTTTTAAAAGAATTTTGTCGGATCATTAATGGCTATTTTTATAACTGAAGAAAAAAATCTGAAAGGAAGCATTGAAGACTGTTTTTAAATCAGATTGAAATAAAACTATTTCTGCACAAATTTCATGATTCATAATATAGGCATGACTACCTTTAATATTCAGTGCAATGATAAGCATATGTATGAGGGTAAGGGAAGGTTGAACTAAGCTATGAGAAGATAGATGTAGGTGTAGAGATATCAGTCTATTTTAGTGGCCTGAATCATCAGCTTTTAATTTTAGTATTTAAGTACAGTGATAGCTTTATTTATTTTTTTGGCTGCTTTTTATAGTTGTCATAATACGATAGTTCATCAAAATACCATTTGATACGATTACATCTGCAGATTTGACATTCTTTTCATTTCCATATTTATAACTATACCAAATAAACAGTATTAGCTGTGTGAACTCTCTCAGAGAGGTTTTCCTAGTCCACAGACCAAAGTGGCATTAAGTGTTCCAGTTAAGTAAGCATGAGCTGCCTTGCGAGTGACGTCTGCTATGATTATCATGGTAGAGCTTAGAATAAAGTCTCTGGATTTGGACCGGAGAAGTTAAAGCTAAAAGGTTGATAAGTTCATATTTTAACCCACTAAAATTGTTCACTTCTGTTGGTTGATGTCTGTCAAAAATATTTGGACTATTAAGTTATCTTGTTTTATAGTTTCAAAACCTCTCTATTTTGAACATTGTATTGTTTTTCTTTTGTTCATGCATTTTATAATTTTGTCGGTCTGCTTTATAGGCTAAACTACTTTAAGAAATTCATAAATTTCAAGCCCAACTTGTCAGCAAGTCCAAGAATTGATTCAATTTCAGCTCCAATATAGTGAGACGTTTTAAGCATTGCACCCTCATCCCGAGGAACACCTTATTGTTCTCTACATCTGGGTTTGTCAACTTTGATTTCATGTGGCAGCTGTGGTGGCTCAGTGAGTTAGACACTTGCTCTCTATCCTGAAGGTCCAGGGTTCAATCCCGACATAGGTTGAGATAATACCCTCAGATTTTTCAACCGGTTTCCCCCTGTCAGTGATGTAGGTAAGAGGAGTTGACATGGAAAAAGTGTTTGGATGAGACAATAAACCGAAGCCCCGTGTGCTACAGGCTGTGCACGTTAAAGATCCCTTGACAGTTTGAAATTGTAAAAGAGCAGGCTAATGCCGCTGTCCTGGCAAAATTTCCCTCATTGCACCCTGCATAGCAGTGCCCATCTTCATTAGTCCACATGGTGCAGAAAAGTAGGACGTAAAACTCCATTCATTTCATTTTCATTTTTTGAATCCATGCACTAAGATTTCATTGCTCATAAGGATTATTTGGTTTATTTATATACTCTTCCATTTTATAGTTACAAATACAGATGGTAACTTTCTGGTTGCCCACAAAAAGACTCAATAATGTCACTATATATTTTCCTTTCGTTATCTTTGGGTAGGGTATATGCTTGTATACTGTAGCACCACAAGAATACTTTTTAAGGAATCCATATCCAAAACAATGACACAACCAATTTTCTGAGTAATTTCCCTGTGTGAACAGTATATACCATATGTTTCATTCCTGAAATTTATGTGTTCAGCATGGAGTCTATAACAATAGCATTCTATCTTGTGTAAAAATATGAAAGTTAATAATAAATTATAGAAATGAAAGGTTAATGCTGTTATATTTATTTAATTGTCTTAAGGTCATAAATGAGAAGTCATAAAACACTTAGATAAAAGAAGGAGGGTAATTTACTGTAGACACATTCTTCAATACCATTTGTTTTTCTCTTAATCTTATAGGTGAAATGTTAACAATGTATCATAAAAATTGTGGCTACCCTCTACTTCTCTTATAAGAAGATTTTTAGGAAATTTCTTTGGTATGTGCACTATAGTGTTAGTAGTATTTCATTAACATGCAATGTAGTTGGTTTAAACAATATTTATTCATTGTATACAAAGTAGGCTATTCATATCAATCGTGGTTCCCAACCTTTTTCAGCCTTCACACCCCTGAAGCAATCATGTGGACCTTTCACACTCTAAAAATTTGTATAATCCACATTTCCAGCATGTGACGATGTGAGGTGCTCTCTCAACTCAAAATAAATTATTCTCCTGCACCAGTTGGCCACACCCCTGACACCCTAGTCCCACACCCCTGACACCATAGTCCCACACACCAGAGGATGAAAACACCCCAATCTGTGGTTTCAGAAATAAGCCAAGACTCATGAAAATCAGTAGTTTTTGCTAAACATCCAAACCATTAGGAATTAGAAAGTATCTTTATGATTATGACTTTTAAGAAGTGTTCTGCTCGATCTACCAGCAGAAGCCAAGGGAACTGGATTTTAGATAACTGCTAGCAATTGAGCATCTGTGAGAATCTGAATATTTGCTGGGATCAGTTGATCAGAGAAATCCAACAGTTGAAAACTTGCAATTGCAACCATTTGCTGATGCTGTTAGCCAATCAACCCAAGCCAACCTTAAATTGATTTGTGTTTGAGTAGTTGTTAAGCCGAAATCTGGCAATACTATAATGGTAATTTTGGAACACATGAACAGCCATATTCTGAGAATTGATAAGTGTTTATAGTGTGAAGAATATGGTTTACACTTACACTGAATTTTTCAAAAATTTGAATGAAAAAGATATCAAAGGTATATATTGATATTGATGTAAAATATATACCTACAAATAATTTGAACGCTCTATCTCTGTTGTTTAAAACTTGTTTATCTCTATAAAAAGACTTCTTCTTTCAAGAATAACATTCAGATGAGAGAATCATTTCAATTCTATTTTTATATTTATAAACAAGTTCATGTTCAAGATAGATAATCATGTCCTAAAATACATTATTTATTATAAACATTACGGTATCTTATAGAATGATAATATTCAACTGATCACACTTGTCTAAAACTATATATCTTCATTTGACACTGTAAATTATATAAATATTTACAGGCAATTTATACTAGCAACTGTTTTGTTTTCATTAATTGCATGTTCTTGGTGCAATGTTTCCTGACAATCACAAGACCTTGGTAGAGTGTTTCTCATCTTAGGTTCCAAGTGGGGGGTCTCAGTTGCCCAAACCTGTGACATTTTATAAAGAGAGGTTTCCTTCTGCTGTCTTTTTTGTTGTAAAGGTATGTAAGTGAAGTGTATGGTAGCTTCAACATCAAACTAGAAGTTGTTTTTATTTTGTTAATTGAAACCATTGTTGATTTTTTTACATCCAGATTATTTTGCTCTTATTTTTTGGCTTCTGGGGTATTTGTGTTTCTTGCAGACACTATAAGAAGGACAACAAACAGACAGATATTTAGGGGTTAGTTTCATTTCAATTGTATAACTATTTGTGTCTGCAGAAAAATGTGATATAGGTCTTTGAACCATCATTGATACTTTTGCTCCATTTTTTGTCTGCTGGGGTATTTGTGTTTCTGCAGAAGCTACTGAAGGACAACAAACAGAAGT
>NW_008709640.1:1552151-1654748 GCF_000327385.1 Lottia gigantea | reverse complement strand
ATTGGTGATGCAAGTTGGAAGCGATCACATTGAAAAAAGCATCAACATCACGATCAAAGGCCTTGACCCAATGAACTGCGTCTGTTAGTTTGTAATAATGTTTCATTCATATGAATGTGATGTAGGTAGTTAATATGACACAAATGTAATAATTGTGTTGGACATATGGCACTAATCACAATGTCTCACTGCTAGTCCAAAACATTTATTTCATTCTAGCAGTGTATGAATTCTTACCCATTAGCCAAATGTCAGCAACATGACTGAAAATTATACAGGACAGTTCATATTTTAGTATTTTTCAACCATGTCTGATGAAAATGTTGATAGTAATGAAATATTGATTTTCTGATATAAATGAAATGTTGATTTTCAGATAGAAATACAATGTTGATTTTCAGATAGAAATACAATGTTGATTTTCTGATAGATATGAAATGTTGATTTTCTGATAGAAATACAATGTTGAATTTCAGATAGAAATACAATGTTGATTCGCTGATAGTAATGAAATATTGATTTTCTGATAGAAATGAAATGTTGATTTTCAGATAGAAATACAATGTTGATTTTCTGATAGAAATACAATGTTGAATTTCAGATAGAAATACAATGTTGATTAGCTGATAGTAATGAAATATTGATTTTCTGATAGAAATGAAATGTTGATTTTCAGATAGAAATACAATGTTGATTTTCAGATAGAAATACAATGTTGATTTTCAGATAGAAATACAATGTTTTATTTTCTGATAGAAATACAATGTTGATTCGCTGATAGTAATGAAATATTGATTTCTGATAGAAGTACAATGTTGATTTTCAGATGGAAATACAATGTTGATTTTCTGGTAGAAATGAAATGTTAATTTTCTGGTAGAAATGAAATGTTGATTTTCTGGTAGAAATGAAATGTTGATTTTCTGATATAAATACAATGCTGATTTTCTGGTAGAAATTAAATGTTGATTTTCTGAAAGAAATACAATGTTGATTTTCTGATAATAATGAAATATTGATTTTCTGATAGAAGTACAATGTTGATTTTCAGATAGAAGTACAATGTTGATTTTCTGATATAAATACAATGTTGATTTTCTGATAGAAATGACAATGTTGATTTTCTGATAGAAATACAATGTTGATTTTCTGATAATAATGAAATATTGATTTTCTGATATAAATACAATGTTGATTTTCTGATAATAATGAAATATTGATTTTCTGATAGAAGTACAATGTTGATTTTCTGAAAGGGAGCAACAGACAGATTATTATACCGGAAAATAGGTTGATACAATCAAAAGTAGCTTTGTTAAGACATCTTTAAGTCAAAACAATTTCTTTGATGTGACTAATGAGGCAGGACATTCTTACTTTTAATGGAATACCAATTACTATTCTCAAATATACTTATTGGCATGAAAGAGTCAGGTTTATGCAGTAAGTGTATAGTCAAAAAAAATCATACTTATAGCAATAAGTAGGGTAGTATTACACAGTACTTATTATACAATGACTATTGACTAGTATTTATATACACTAGCATTTGGTACACATACCTATTGTTGTAATTGTCGAAGTACCAAGTAAATTCCTTACATATGTGGAAGAAACCATGATATTATGAAAATATCAGAAATATTTATAAATATTGGTAAAGTAAAGTAGTTTTGGTGTTAAGATTTGGGGCAATCTAGCATTACTATTATAATGTTGGTATATGTTACATCTAAAAAAGGTTTTGGAATTTATTTTTTGTTTCTGAAGATTTACCACAATTAAAGATAGATTCCCTTACTCATCTGGCAAATGGTGTCTGAAACATCTTTCGATAATCTATTCCAGATGATTAACCAAGTAGGAAATGAAATGAGATTGACCAACTAGGGATATGAGATTTATATAAATATGATTATCCTAAAAACTAAATCCAACATCTGACACTTTTTACAAATGATCTCATACTTTTAACAAATGATCTCATACTTTTAACAAATGATCTCAGACTTTTTACAAATGATCTCATACTTTTAACAAATGATCTCATACTTTTAACAAATGATCTCATACTTTTAACAAATGATATTATACTTTTAACAAATGATTTCATGCTTTTAACAAATGATCTCATACTTTTAACAAATGATATTATACTTTTAACAATTATCTCATACTTTTAACAAATGATATTATACTTTTAACAAATGATTTCATGCTTTTAACAAATGATCTCATACTTTTAACAAATGATATTATACTTTTAACAGATTTTCAGATTTTTTTCATGGAAACTTTTTACAAATGATCTCATACTTTTAACAAATGATCTCATACTTTTAACAAATGATCTCATACTTTTAACAAATGATATTATACTTTTAACAATTATCTCATACTTTTAACAAATGATCTCATACTTTTAACAAATGATCTCATACTTTTAACAAATGATATTATACTTTTAACAATTATCTCATACTTCTAACAAATGATATTATACTTTTAACAATTATCTCATACTTTTAACAAATGATATTATACTTTTAACAAATGATATTATACTTTTAACAGATTTTCAGATTTTTTTCATGGAAACTCTTGGAATTTTTTAGTACCCATGTACAATCAATTTGAAGCATACTAAAAAGAATACGTTAAAAAAAGTTACTACCAATTGATTTCAGATGAGGGGAATCCATGTTTAATTTATTCAGCATCTGTTTAACTTGCCTCCCATATTTTTGTAACTCTTAATGTCGGCTTAGTTTATTAGTGTAAGGTAATTTTATATCACCAATGTAAGAATGATGAAGATACTCTATAATAAGTTAAGAATCTGATTTTGAACAATGTTCCTTTTACAATTTATTAACCTTACTTATTGTGTCATTGTAATTTTGGGAGCAGACGTGGCTCGGTGAGTTTAATGCTTGCTCTCTAAACTAAGGTCCAGATTTGATCCCGACATGAACTGTGTTTCTAATTGAGGGGCTTCCATATAAAAATCATCTGAATTTGATCACAGCATAAATTCCTAAGATTTTCAACCATAGTTTTAATGCTGAAGGTTGGAGGGACTGGAGTTTTAGTGTAAAAAGTAACTTCAGATGGGAGAATAAACTGAAACACTATGTGGTACAAGCAATGCAAGTTCCCTTGACAATTGGATATGGACAAAGAGAAGGCATTGCTGTGTCAACATTAGACCAGGACAAGAAAAGTAGCACAAAAGACTCAGTTTCATACAAAAGAAATTTGACTAGGCATTAATCACAAATTTTATATCCTTATAAAAGAGGAATTGTGACCATTCTAGTAGGTAATGCATGTGAAATCAGAATTTCAGGATTTCTATAATGCTTCAAGAGGAATAGAAGAGACATGCACTGATCAAGCACTGTGCAGAATTGGCATGAAACCAAGACAAAACAAGTTTTGTTTCAGTTCCATGCTCATTCACAGGTATTATATTAATATTAAAAATAAACTATTTTACATGGGTCCATAACACCAAGATGAAATGGTCCAGTCTAACATCCAGCTCACAAGGACAAAAGATAGAATGGGTGAAATTTGGCTGGAACTGAAGTTTCAATGATATAGAAACAAACAGAAACACCCTTATTTATCATTAAGTATACGATAATCATACAATACAAAATTGTATATGCACACAATGAAGAAAATAAATGATATGTGTTCATCTTAAAACATTGTATTTGTATTTAATCTGGAGATTACAAGAAGAGATTTACAAGTCTTGTCAATGTTAGCTGGTTTGATGCTCGTATCTTTTCATCTTCTTTTCACTGTAGTTTTAATAGTTTGTCAACTGTTTGTTGATGGGAGTTGGGGTAAGAGACAAGTCAGAGTTTGAATTGTTAACTTTTGTTGATTTGTACTGATATCACTTTATCACTTAGATGTTATTAAATATATTTATCTCTTTGTACGTTTATAGTTAGTGTGTTATAGCAAACAAAAATCCACCCTCATGTCGTGGTATTGTACATGTTCATTATGGGTATTAATATGAATACCTGTATGGGTGCAAAGGGGAGCCCTTCGTTTTGTCTGATAACTATTTTGACATTTGTGGACTGGAGTAGGGTCAGAAAAACATGGCTGTGTTTTTATGGAGATTTTCCGCACCTCCAACTGTGCTGGGTTTTCATACCTTGGACTAATATTTGGTAGAATAGGGTTAGAATATTTTATAAACCATTGGTACATGGGCATTGTCTCCTCAACATGCCAACCGTTTCTACCATGTTTCACTTGAGCAGGAAGTGAAGAAATTAAAGAGTTAAGAATCCAACATTCTCTATAATGGACTTCCGTTATAATTTGTGATCAAACAAATCTTACGTCTGCTGCTTAATTATTATTAGTTTACATTATTGTAATCCAATACTTGCAATTATGCAAACCTTTGTGAGAGTAACATAAATTCTGATGTAGTTATTTTACAAAAGACTTTTGGTTGTTTCAACTGCACGCGTCTGCTCTGTTTTATTTGACCCAAGGTGCAATTCTACATTATTGACAAAGATCATTGAAAATGTTAGTTGTAATTTGTTGAATAGAGTGGTCATGAACATATTTGTGAATATAAATGGCTGACAAACAATTTGAATTATCATATTCAAGTATGACTAAGGTTTACATACTTGAAATCTTGTTTAAAGTCAAGAAAATTTTTTCTTTCCTTGATAGCTTAGTTATTGCAACTACACAGCATCAATCCAACAATGGCCTTATTGTCTTCTTTCATCCGTCTTCATTAGCCCACATGGTGCAGAAAAGTAGAACGTAAAACTCTATTCATTTCATTTCATTTCATGAAAAAATCAATGAATTTTCAATATGGTAATGGTCAACTGGTGATGCGAAGCATTTCATACGATTTTCTATAAAAGACATGTGCAAAACTTTTCTGCACCTAATTGAGCTAATGAAGATGGGCAACGCCATACAGTGTGCATTGAGGAAATTTGGCAGAACACCGGCATTAGCCTACTCTTTTTAGATTTCCAATAAGGGATCTTTAACGTGCACAGTTTGTAGCACACAGAGCCTATATATATGTCCCATCAGAACAATAAGGCATGTGCAAATCACTTGTATTCAAAAATTGATTCACATTATAGCCTGAGAATCAACAGACACATTAGGAATGCTCAGGTCAGTGAAAATGCTGTCTTTTAGTCTAGACTCAGTAAAAATTTCCTTTTCAGGGTATTAGGTGGTTAGACTATATCATTGTTTCAACTTATACCAGATCATGATGACAGTATATGTCACAAGGTTAAAAAACGGCAGACATTTTTTAAATGCCAAAGCCTTTCATGACAGTGTTAAATTTACTGTTTTCAACATCTCTTGTGAAATAAACACCATAACACCATGACAAAGGCTAAATGAGACTTCTTCAGTTTTTCTTGCAGACACAGTAGAGTCAACCCTGTCTGCAGAGGATTTTCAAGACAATTAAAGAATGTTTGATTTTCAGTTTTATGGATTTCCCTTGAATTTAAGAAATTTTGTGAAATGCCCTAAAAAAAATCAAATCAAATGCTAGTTTTTATTTGTGAGCATGATGGAGATTGCAATTTTGATCAAATTATGGTTATGTCCTTTCGACATTAATTTGTCAAAAGTTACTCAAATTAGATAGACTATTTTTGACATATTTTTGGTAGAACTGAAAGTATTTTGATGTTAGATGTTTCTTTATAATGTTACTTGTCTGGTTCATTAGGCTGGTGACCGGGTTAAAGTTTAGCGGCATCGCTTCAAGTCAAAATGACCCCTTTCTCTAACCAATATTTTCTATGATTAGCCAAAAAATCAAATCAAATTCTATTATTTTGTGAGAATTGTCTGCCTAATCTAGAAATATATGGCAATACTTGGCAGTCTCTGTAAACCTTACAGTAACGTCGTTGGCAAGATCTTAAAAGTACAACTGGAACATTTTGAATTGATACCAAATTTTTGTGAATTGCGACCAAATTTTAACTTGATTAGCCAAATCTGAAATTTCGTGTGATAAATTGCTAATCAAATTGCACCTGGCCTGTGAATGGCATGGCAAGAAGACTGTTACATAGTTATAAAGCATTGCAGCCATATCTTTTAGAGAACCAACCCCCTGTTGTTTACAGATTTTATTGCTTACTATATGGACTGAATATACTCATATAGTATAACAAGAAAATATGATAATATACATTAATAATATATTCATTCATAAAATAACCATTCATATTTGTTATGAATGAATGAATTCTTGTCAATGACACAAGTGTTCATAATAATTTATAATGTCTAGGCTCTCAGTGCAATAATACATGTAACTACTAGCTAGTCACAATTACTAAAAAGTGCTGACATTGTAAATAGTAAATGTTCTAATTTATTGGTAAACAAGCACATTAAAGATCTGTTTGTTGTGCTTAAAGGGGACATAAGTGGTATTTTCTCACAGGCTATTTGTGGGTAAAATAATTGAATGGAAATATATTATGGTCAATTGATCGTTTAATATGCTCAAGTGCTTTCATGCTCGATTAGACATTAGTCGGACATACTCTATCTATAGTCAAAATTAAGACACTGGTCAGACAATATTTTTGAAGTAACTAATGTCTCAAAATTACAACTTAATTCTTATTAAAATAAGATTACTATTTCGTTTCATTATTTATTTTTTCCTGTCTCTATTGTAATCTTAGAAGATTTATACCAAAGTCGTGTATGGTTGATGTTCATTTCAACCAATCACAATTCATCATGTGGAATCAGCGTATCAACTATGAATTGTTGGATAGCAAAATCCAAAGAAGAGCGATATAAATTTCGATTTTATGAAGAATTATGATGCCTGATGCCAAAATTGCTGCTTGTTCATTGTTATTCTGATTGTCAGGAGAGTAGGGCTTTTATTAATAGCTTGTAGTGTCACCAGTCAGACAGCGGTTGTGGAAAGCTTGATTACAGTAATTGAAGGCATCAAGGAAGAAATTTTGGATCATTAAAGAACAGTACTGCATATAGTCCAGAGAAATTTTGCCTGATTAGGAGTTAAGACGCTATAATAGTCTATGAAATTTTTGAATTAGCTTCATTAAAATTCAGCCTAACATTTTGCTGAGGTTAATAACAGAGCTCAGTTAAAATCACCCTGATCCTGAGGAGTCACAACAACATAGATGGAAAAACTTTCAAATATTCTCACTGTGTAGTATTATCTGGAAAATATTTGTCACCTTTTGTGAAAATATCACCTGTGCTGACTTGGCTTAGTGAGAAAGGTTGTCGTGTCAGAACACAGACCAGTTTTCTCTGAACTTTAACAACATCTATCTCATTTTAACACAAAGAAAATAACTTTGAAGTCAGTGGCCTGACCTGAACATTTTAAAAAGTTGCCGGTACTTGTTACAGGAAACTTGTTTTTCTTTCATAATTCACTTTTACAAATGAAGTAATTTTATGAAACTGCTCCCTGATTTCAGAACTTTGTGTGTATTCGACCCCATCTACATGATGTCAAGCTATTACTAACTGCTTCTAATACCTTGACTGCAGTAACCACCTCTTTTGTATCATGGAATGTTTGTAAATGCAGCAATTTGATTGGATTGTAAGTTACCGAATACAACCAATCCAATAATGTTTTCAGTCCATATGTTGATGGATCTGATTGGCTGTATTCTCCAGCGTAGCATACAATCCAATCAAATTGCTGCATTCCATGATACAAGAAAACTTGTTATTGCAGTCAAGGTATCAGACAGTTTGTAATAGCTTGACATTATGTCAATGATTTACCGGTAACCCTAAGTGATTTGTGGAGGGTTCACAAACCCTTGATCCATGGGGATGATATTTCTCACAGTTTGCGGTAGGCATGTACCAATGAAAGAGAATTTTAACTGAAATTACTGAATGAAAATTCTGTGATCAAATTTCAAGAGGTTATAATGGGCTGTCTTTTATTATAGAAACTGATCTACTCTCTAACACTTGTTACTCTTTGTAATAATGATACAAGTTTTTTAGCTTTGAAGTAGGTGTCAATGTCATTAAATGAAAGGACACCCGTAATTTTCACTTCCATTACGAAAAAAGTTGAGTGGTTTACAGACAAAATGTGCCTCTATCAAGTTTTCGATGTTTGTTAAGTAGAAAGGACACAAATCGTGTTAGTTTTAACACTGTGTTGATCACCTTTTTATACGTCTGCTCTGTATTCAATTTGTCATGTTAACAGTTTGTCGCCATTTTGTTGCCTACCTCCCACCTCCACTGAAAATCTGACCAACATTCTCACATCTCCTGTTTAAAGATCTTTATATACTGGTCCCAAACCTAATGATACCCTGGAAAGCTGGTTGCCTTTTGTTCTTTCATTTTTTCACTGTTGGTGGTTAAACTTAATATTTACCCTCATTATAAACTCTACTTCACTGGCCATTCAAAACATTTCATCTTCTCATCTCCAGATTCTACTTCTGACCACAATAAGTGTAAATTGAAGACTTGGACTTGAGAGGTTTTCTCACATCTTAATATTTGTCCACATTATATTTTTACATCATACAACAAGCTTTTCTGACCACAATTTTAGTAGTGTAAATTGGAGACTTGGACTTGAGAGTTTTTTTTGTCATCTTAATATTTGTCCACATTATATTTTTACATTGTACAGACATCCTACTTAAATTTTACTCGACTTTTCTTCCTTCATGGGAAAAGTTTTCTTTATTACAGTATGGGTTTATATTAAATTAAGAAAAAATTGATAATATAATTTTCTGTAGGCTACACGTGTTTGAAATGAAAAATGTCTGCCTTCCACTTTAAATGTCATTCTTTCACAGGTGCAGATGACCGAATGAAATGTGTAGAATGAACACTTGCAAGGGAAGGAATTGACACAATAATGTGAATTTTTAAAGGTACTAACTTAAAGGGATTGTAAAAAGGTTTTCCAAATTTTTTATGTGTATCAAGGACACTAATCGAATCGATTTGCCCCATTCTAATTTTCAGTCAGGGTCTTGCAAGTCCACTAAAACTAAACCTTTTATGATGTTGTAATTGCCCTATTATAATATTATATGCAGCTTTTACTACAGAAACTACAGACGTCCGATCGAAAACTGGAACAATGCAAATAGAAGCCATAAATGGAGTTGATACACATCATAAAGCCAGAAAACTTCTTCAATATCCTTTTCATTAGTTGGCTTGTGATATCGTTATCACTGTTAAGACATTGGAATGAATTCTTAAAAAATTTTCTACATTTAAAATTCATTTCTGAAAATGACAGCTGAATATATTAAAGTTTTAATAGACAATTACTGTTTAGGATCCATTTTTGGTATAATTTGTGCTAAAAAAGGAATGAACTGAATGGAGTTTTAGAGCCTTATCTCCTGCACCTAATTTGGTGAATGAAGCAATGTCATGCAGTGTGTGATGAGGGAAATTTTGCTTGGACAGCGAATAACTACATTCTGTGTCCATCTGCATCCATTTGGATCATTGAAATATGTTTGAAAATGCACCATGTGCAAGTTTTGAAATTCTGTGTAAAATCTGATAATAAATGTACCTGCTAACATTGTACACTATCAAAATGATGTCCTGTGGGTTATGTGCACTTACTTCTGGTTTCCCATGAAAAAAATTCAAAAGAGAAGGAAGTACTGTTCTGATAAATTTCAATTGTCAAAAACATATCATAACCATATTTACAGGTCATTCTTAAATTTGTTTGTTGACAAAATTCACTTGATATTTGGAAATTAGATCAAGTTTTATTTTGACAACATATGATTCTCATATTCAAGTCAGGTTTATTCTGTACTGTGACATATTTTAGCACTGGTTATCATTTGTTTCAAATGTAAGAATGATTTCCTTTCAGAATTCTTTTACTGGCATGTGCCTGAAAATTATCCATTTACATTGTACTTGATTTCGTTTTTTCTTCTCTCTGGTGCATCCTTGGTGCATCTTCAATTCCTGTTTATTCTTTGATTTCTCAATTCCTTCCAAAACGTAAGCTCACAGTTGTTTTTATAATCCTTCATAATTGCAACTTGCATCAGCATATGATTTGTAAATGGTAATTTTGTATCCAATTTTCCAAACTTATGGTACCCTACATGTGGAACTATCTCACAGCTTTTCTGATTGCTTATCCATTCTAAGTACATAAAAGCCAGTGGTGGTATTGGAGCAGAAAAATATCTGATTGTTTCTAAACTTTTATTGCATTCGGGTAATGCAGTAGATATCAGTTAGTCAAAGGTCATCAGTCAATGGTGTAAAACTTGTAGAAATGTTATAAATAATTTATATAAAATGACATTATAAGTTATAATTTTTATAAGCAGACATTATTGATTGTATCAATAAGTATTATCAATGGTGTAAAACTTGTGGAAATGTTATAAATAATTTATATAAAATGACATTATAAGTTATAATTTTTATAAGCAGACATTATTGATTGTATCAATAAGTATTATCAATGGTGTAAAACTTGTGGAAATGTTATAAATATTTTATATAAAATGACATTATAAGTTATAATTTTTATAAGCAGACATTATTGATTGTATCAATAAGTATTATCAATGGTGTAAAACTTGTAGAAATGTTATAAATATATTATATAAAATGACATTATAAGTTATAATTTTTATAAGCAGACATCATTGATTGTATAAATAAGTATTATCAATGGTGTAAAACTTGTAGAAATGTTATAAATAATTTATATAAAATGACATTATAAGTTATAATTTTTATAAGCAGACATTATTGATTGTATCAATAAGTATTATCAATGGTGTAAAACTTGTAGAAATGTTATAAATAATGTATATAAAATGACATTAAAAGTTATAATTTTTATAAGCAGACATTATTGATTGTATAAATAAAGATTATTATTTTAACTATATATACACTTTACAGTGTCATATTTCATTAGGCTACTCCATTATATAGGCTTTTATTACCTAGACAAAAACTCACTTAACTTTTGTATACATAAGACTGATTTTTTCATTGCCTTGGCCCATGTTATCTAACACTTCAAGGCAAATAGTAGCTCTCTTCAGTCCTCTTACAAAGTAAATCCATTTATTTTTTTCATCATTTACAGTATAAAAGTTACATTGAAATTTGCTTTTTGATATAATATTTGATTTGGTTACTGTTGATTTTTTAGTTATAAAAATATCAGAAGATGTTCATGTAAGTTAAATAAATACTCTTTGTCCAGTTTCAAGGGCTTTGATCACTTAAAAATCTTTCAGTGAATTAGATTTTTCAGAGCTTGAAGTCATTAAAAAATGATAAATAAAGGTCAAAGATGGTGGTTGTGTGTTCTAATTTTGGTCTATATGTGAATCCCCAATTATTTCAGCAAACCCAGCTGTAAATGTGTAAGATGTAATTAGAAAAAGATCAATGCCAAGAGGATTGGCCATGGACCAGCTGGTTGAAAGGATCCTGCTGGAAGCAAATATTGTCATTTGATAAGAAAATCTCTCTTAGTCAGAAAAAGAAAATCGTGGGTGACCGCTATATGACGCTAAATTACTTTTCGAGAAAAACCCAAAAAACTATTTGTATGCATATTTTGTTAAAAAAATGTTATTATCTTTTTTACCACTATACGTGGTTTTCATTCTTTGAAAATTTAAACCTTGTATAACAATTTGAGTCCCCGACCTATTCAACCAATAACTCGTATAATAGTACAGTATACGAGGTTTTTGCGTTTTCATCAGCAGAAAAAAAGAACATTGAACCTTGTATAATATAATATTATAAATCTGACTGTTTATATACATGTTATTTAATTGGTTGTTTTTTAGTTATTTACAATCAAGAATAAGATGTTTTTATCACAAGATCTGTTTTTTTACGAGCTTTCGAATGGTACCAAAAAGTCAAAATGACTAAATATGGCATATACGAGGCTTCAAGCGGTCACTTAAGATATCTGAAATTGCCTATCTTCTATAAAATCGTGCAGATAAGAGAGTGTAAAACTCCATTTGAATTTGCAGCATAGGTTATGAAAGTATTGTTGTTTTTCAAGCTGGTTTTAAGGGACAATATACATTGGCAATTCGTGCAACAAGATGGGCACTTTCTGCAATTTGTGCTACAAGATGGGCACTTTCCAAGATCTCACTCCAGTTCAAACAAACATCACCCATTAAAAACCTTTTTCTCAGGCATTCTGAAACATTTGTTCCTCTTCATTATGTCATTTTCATTTTTTATATCAGTTTATATCAATGACATTTAACAATTCTAACTATAAAGTGAGATAGCAACAATGTCAGATATACGTGTTATACAGGTGTAATTGTGGTTAACACTCTTTATAATTTAAACTGAAGACAATTTTCTACTAGACACCCATCTTCCCAGTGTCAAGTTATTACTAACTGTGTCTTATACCTTGACTACTGAAATAGTCATCTTTCTTATATTTAGTTACATAATAGGATTATAGGACAGTACCCTCTCTTGTATCAAAGAAGATTGTTAATGCAGTTATCTAATTGGATTGTACACAAGATAACACAGCCAATCAAAGCCCTTGACAGATTCACACTAAACAATTCAGCTGCCGGTAATGGCAGGTTATGCTTAGCTGTATTTGCTAGCGTACTATCCAATCAGATAACTGCATTAACAATCCTCTGTGATACAAGAGAAAAGGCTATTGCAGTCAAGGTATTGGACGTAGTTTATGATAGCTTGACATTGTGATGATGCCTTTCTAGTATGGCAGAAATTTGTTATAGTAGTGATTTGATTGGATTGTATGCTGGACATTACAGCCAATCAGAGCTCTTGACAGATTCACAGTAAACAATTTGGCTATAGGGGTTATGATTTGCTGTAATCACTAGTGTACAATGCAAATCAAATTGCCGCATGTACAATTTTCCGTGATACAAAAAAGGTGACTATTGCAGTCAAGGTATAAGACACAGTTAATAATAACTTGACATTGTGAAGATGATAGACACCTAACATCTTGGTGTTATTAAAACTTGTAATCTTATCTATATAAACATTGAGATGACTTAAATATTACCATTTCACGGCTCACAATTACGGAAATACTGTAAAAAATACTGTTAAAATACTGTGAAAAGAATGTTATATTAGTAATAACTGAACATCTGATCTCCAGCTGCAATGTCTTGTTGTACAAATGTTTGAAGGTCACTCTTAACTTTGACCTTGAATATTTGATTTCTGATACCAGCTTAAAAAGGTTGGATTATCATATCTAGAATGAGGCATGGGAGCACTGTTATGTGACATAACTCATAGGTCAAAGTTTGTGATATGGGTTTTTTTTTTTGTTCTCACCAAAGCAGACGTCATATCTACCAAAAAGATCAGCAGATCTGGAAAAGATGAATTGCCAGTGGTATTCCCTAGGAAAAGATCCTCCATACGATGTTATCCTTGTTGAAAATGGTTGTTTCTTTATTTCTCCCCCCCCCAGACAATCATATTGGAGTCATTAACTTCAGTTAAAGGGATTGTAAAGAGGTTTTCTAAAAATTTAATGTGTATCAGAGACACTGATAGTATCAATTTGCACCATTCCAATTTTTAATCAGATGTCTGTTGTGATTGCAATTCTACTTAAAATAAGCGTTTGATGACGTCACTTATTACAAAATATGCTGGACTGGTGCAAATTGATGCTATTGGTGTCCCCGATGCACTTGAAAATTTAGAAAACCTCGTTTCGTACCAAAAATACTTGAAGACCTTCTATCTGGTTGAAGAAATACCATAAATAGTTTACTAGGAGGAAATTAGGTTTTAATTGAGTCTAATTTGATTAAATAATATAATTAAATTATGATGCATACTTCACATTTCCTGTTTTGGTGCAGAAGGCAAACTTGTTTTTTTTTTTTAAAATTAAATATTGAAGATGTAGGGTATTGGTGCATGGCTTCTAAAGCTTCTATAAACATGCATCTTGATGGTCTTATGGACTTCCGCAGAACTTTGGCTTTGGATGGTAACCAATATGCTGGTTGTCGGAAGAATTAAAAAAATTATGTTTCTAATGCAGAAGATGGACATTGTTATGTGTTCATGATTTCATTAGCTACACATGATGGACATTGTCCAAAAGAAACATGATTTATACCACTTTTTCACTTGTGACTTTTGTCTCACGTGACCACCAGGTACAAATAAAATGTTATTCCACGTGATGAGATATCATATGTTGATTGGTTGAGAACGGAAAATATTTTTTGGTAACACACATTACAGACTTTTGTCACAAAACAATGATTCGCGGATAAAAGTCTGTTGTGGGCGTCAGGCTTTAAGTTCTATATTTTGGGCTCGGTATACCCATGAAGTGAACTTAAAAACACGAAGACGACCACACAAAAATCAGGTGTTCCAGAGAATTCACCTTTCACCAAAATCTCAGTTCCGTGTTTAGAATTAATAATTTTATAGGATGGGTGCAAGGTTAACAGATTTCTAAATATTTAAGAAAAAAAAATATTCTTGAGACTAAACAAATTTGGTAGTAGCCATTGGCAAGAGAGCTGGTATCTACTCCAGATGGTTTTTGTTGTAGAATCAAGTGGTTTGATTGTGTCTTGAAGGATCTTCATTAATGAACTTCCGGTTTGTTTATCTCTTCGAATCAAGATGTTTATAATTATATCTTATAAATAGTTTATAATATCATTCTTCAATTGAACATTTTTATTAACAAAATTATCTTGATCTGTTAGTCTAGTTCGAACAGGTAGATACTGTCAAGGTGGTATGGTTTTTGTTTCTTTTGAGGCGAATTGGAGAATTGATTCTGCTTCATTTTTCACCATTTAAAGATGGGTTTCCTGATTTTTTACTGTCAAATGAAGCAAACTATTTGATTAATTGGTTTCAAAACAGATACTTGGACAGATCTATTTATAATGGAATACAATATTTTACAATATTTTACAATTTTACAATTGGTCCTCCCTAGGTAACATAACATAGATACTTACAGGTATAATATTCGACGGAGACCAGCACTGGGCTCTCGATTCACCTGAGCTTGATTATTTGGTGTTTCTAATGAGTTATCATGTATTCTTAATCATATCATGTTCTTATTGAATATAATTGAGAGTTTTAACCAATCATAAATGTCCTTATAAGAACAGTCTGGATAAAGAAAAAAAGATTTTTCAACCTTTCTTGATCGGTCACTCATTGGAATTCATACATCATATAAGTATTAGCATTTTCATTTTCATATATGAAAATAAGGGAACCCATCTTTAATGCATGCATGGTGAATTTTATTTACTTAAAGAAAAGTGAATATGGCTAATTCTGCATGGTTATGTTTATATTCATGGCTTTTGTTGATGAATGTACAAGAATTTATATAATAATAATGTTGCTGAAATGAGTTATTTTAAAATGAATATTAAAATGCATAAATAAAGATGTCAATGTGTAGACAATACTTTCATGTTTTAAAATTTTATTTCCATTTCCCTGTGAAAAAACAAGTTATGTACTAAGAATATCATGTCTTCCGTTTACTGAATAATAATAAATATGTGGGAGGTCTACTCTGACTTCAGTTTCATTGATGTTCATTTACAAGGGATATTTTGACCAGGATACTATGAGGGTTGTTAGAAAAGTTTAGGATTAAATACAGAAATATCAATGGGTATGCATTTTTCATTCAATCTCATTTGAATACAAAAATATAGTTGAAGCTCAAAACTATAGTTAAAGCTCAAAACTATAGTTGATGCTTAAAGCTATAGTTGAAGCTTAAAACTATAGTTGAAGCTCAAAACTACAGTTGAAGCTCAAAACTACAGTTAAAGCTTAAAACTATAGTTGAAGCTAAAAAGTTGAAGGTTAAAACTATAGTTCAAGCTTAAAACTATAGTTGAAGCTAAAAAGTTGAAGCTTAAAACTATAGTTTAAGCTAAAAAGTTGAAGCTCAAAACTATAGTTTAAGCTTTATTCGAGCAAATAGATTTGTGCACATCTTGGTATAATTCAGTATCTAAGAAGAAACAGCCCACTTTATGTTTTGAGTAGAAAGGTGACAATATGAGAATGAGTATGGGAATGGGAAACATATATGAAAGGGCCATTGGATCAGCACCTCCTTTCTCCAGCCTATGATAGGTCTTATTTAGAATTGAAACTTTAGCTCTTGGAATGCTCAAAATTCTTCTCAGGCCATCTGAAACTGTTGGCTTCTGGGGGAAAATTTGGCTGACCCTAGACCTCTCGGAGCCATGGCCTTTGAGGCCTCAGCAGGGAGAGAAACCCCTCATTTTTGGCCAAGATACGCACACAAAAGTGCAAAGGTGGCAGACACAATACAGTAGCACTGAGTAAAACTACTTCCTCTAAAGATGTTAAAATTTGTGTCCAATCGTACCTAGGTATCCATTTTGCACTAAAGGATCAGAACTTTTCAGTCATCCCTCTTAAATGTTTTATGTGTCTAACACTATTGAGAAAAAACGGCAATGAAATTATATTGTTTACTGATACAATTTGTGCTCTAATGCCTCTATATTAAAGATAACTTAATGGTGTCCTGCTGAGAATTGTATATTATCTTTCTTACAGTTAATATCTCAATCCAGATATCTTAACACGATTAATATACTTTTCAAACAACTTTATCAAACACCTGGTGTCACTCTCATATGGGTCATCATGAATTGTTTAACTCATTTTTTCTCTCTCAATTTGTAGGCTAATCTGTTCATTATAGCTTACTGTTGTATTGAAAGGAAATTTTGTGAATGATTTGATTATTATAGAGACGTTTGTTTTTACATCTGATTTTGAAGGAGGCTTTTATATAACCCAGTAAATTATTAGAGTCCTGGTTAACAGTGTTTTGCTTTGTATTTATCTCTTGGTTCCTCTGGTTGCTTAGTGAGCTGGACTCATGCTTGCTAACCTGTATGTCCAGAGTTCAATACCTTCAAATTATTTAACCCTGTTTCCCCCTATCAGTAATGCAGATCTGATAGGCTGATCCTAGAAAAAAATGGGACAATAAATTGAAGCCCTTATTTGTGTGCACGTCGAGGATCAGTTAACAGTTGGGAATCGAGTAGGCTTATGCAGCTATCCTGGCAAAATTTCCATCATTGAACACTGCACACCCTTCAGCAACCCAAACAAGTGCAGAAACCATTGTTGTCAAGTCCAAATTTCCCGAAAGAAATGCAAGCATGAATGTTTATGTTTCTAGCATTTCTTTGTTGTCCTTTTTAGCCAATCAGGTGAAGTGTTTTCATTTAATTCACAAACTCTAAATTGTTATTTTTCTTCTACAGTTTAGGTAAATTAATGAACACTCAAGTGGGAATTGGAAAGAAAAGTACCATAAGTACTAATTTACTCTTGGTACCTAGAACTTATATATACTAATATTACTGTTTATTCATTTATAAATTTGAAAAGATGAAATGGTTCTTTGATGTGCTTCTAACTCAATATTTTGTGATAATTAAAGAATTTTATCTAGACATAAAATAGTAGATTTATATTCACTTAGTCAGCTTCAGATGGTCATTTTACCTTAAAGGAGCATGTACCTTCAGGTTTTCTAGATTCTTGTGAATCACCCTTGCCCTTTTGACTCAAACAAGGTAATGAAAATTAACAACATATGTGCTCATCTTACATAGTTTGCAGCTTATGGCATGTTTAACACTGAACAATTTGCTTCAAAGATATTTTTTCATATTTTGGAGCACCTAAGCAACACACAAAGAAGGGCTATGCCATCCCTATGCATTGCAAGACATATCCTTTTTTGATTTCATTTTTTGAGATCATTCACAATATTTTTTGCCCTTATTCTCAAGTGACTCTTAAGTAAGTGCCAAAAAATCTGAAAATCTTGATCTATGCTGGGATCCAACAAGAACAGAACTTACAAACAATAAGCAAGCAAGAAATTTTCTCACTGAATCACTGCAGCTCTAGAAAATGTTTCAACAACATTTATTTCGAACTTTTGATGGGGACAATGTACCTTTAATGTAAGATTACATGTGCTGAACAAGATGTCAAT
This sequence comes from Lottia gigantea, assembly GCF_000327385.1. Lineage (NCBI taxonomy): Eukaryota > Metazoa > Mollusca > Gastropoda > Lottiidae > Lottia > Lottia gigantea. The sequence goes on along the minus strand of NW_008709640.1, from coordinate 1,636,573 downwards.
ATTATGTTTATAGTAGAGTATATTTGTTGAAGAAATCTAAAGACTTTAATTAGGTAAATACAGACAAAATAGGAGACAGATGATGATCTATAAAGACATGGTCATAACTAAATAATATTTCTCATTGTAAATATATATTATTATGGTGGGTGAATTAGGACTCATCAACTTTTTAAGCTTGGCATTGAATACAAATAATTGTCTTTTTGGCAAAATTTGAACTAAGATAATGGAGAGATATCTCAAATTTGATTCAGAGATTATTCTTCTAATTTGGTGGAAAACAAGAGCCAGACAAAATTCTGCAAAATAACTCAAATTTGCGGTTAAGCAATGTTACAAAAGCACAGGCACAGGCATGTAGGTGTAACCTCTAGTGATAGAGCAATGTTTGTGAAGTTAGTTTAAAAGAATGATATAGAATATTTGAAATGCAAATCCATTATCTTCCGAATCTGAAATATATAAGAAGAATACTGGTTCCAACAGGAACATTAATAACCATGGAAATTATAATAAACATTTTTACTGGTGAAACTGAGGAATTGTCCTATATTAAATGAAAAGGAAAATGCGTATTTCATATAAAAAATATATATAATTTATTAAGTGAAAATAGTATACATGTATGATATTTTTACGAGGAAACTCTTCAATTGTAAGTTATCATAAATAAGAAATATTAATTTTTAGGGTTATAACTATGAGATATAGGTCTTGATATATTGTGCTGTGAATTTGTAAATCAGTTCATCTTTACCAACCCTGCAAAGCACAATTTCTGTAAGACTTGGAATTTGCATGATGACATATATTGATAAATATTCAAAATTTCTGCATATTTTTATGTTAACACATACTTTGCCTTATTTTGCAAATGTGAAGTAGATTTACAAACTTTTTTTTCAGGATTAACTTTTAATCTGATTTGATTTGATAAGTGTCACCTCTAACGATCTGCATTTTTGTAACCGTGGAAACAGAGTTGAAAAATCTAACCTCATATCAAACTCAATGAGCAAGCACGATTTTCTGTATTGTACATTGCATTGCATAATTGGCTGTCTTCATTATCTCAATCAGGATGTATAACATCATTCATTCCTTAACTGTGTCCCAAATGAGCCACCATACAAACATCATTGTTTAAATAACCCAAATCTTCTACTGTTTATCAAATAAAGTGTGTCAAGTTTTGTCTAGTCGTTATTTTTTCAGTGGTGATTTGAAAAGGGACTTTACCTTTTCAAGTGCATATGATTGCTCATATATTATCAGGGTTCAGATTTTTTTTATGAATGGGTGAAATAAATAGACATTATCATGCATTTAATGGCGACTTGAATTCTTTAAGAGATTAAAAAAGGTTCTCTAGTCTTTGAAGGTGCATAAGCAACACTTTAAGCCTTTGCTTCCTGTAATTGCAGAAATAATAATGCTCTTTAAGATTAAAGGTTGTTTTAGTTTAGTTAAGAGTAGAACCAAAAAAAAAGCAATTATTCTGAAATTTCTGCTAACCATCTTTCTTTAAAGGGGAAGAATGCCTAAGAAATGTGTTAAAATTGTTTCTCCTTATGTACACAGACTTATCAGTTTTTTTTTACATTGTAAAATCATTCTGTTTTTTTGTAGGAATTAAAAATTTTTTTTTTGCTAATTGAATTGAGAAAAGAGATTTCAGCTAAAACAAATGAATGAAGTCCAAGGATAACTTCTGCACTGTCAGTAAATGATTTAGTGTTTTAGTGATATTTTATATGTTATCGATAAGAGTATATATGAGAAGATAGGGTAAAATTTTTACCCAGAAGAAAGTGAACTTGTTTAAGAAATAGGCCCACTATATTTGAAATTTGAATATTAAGTATTTGTAAATAATTGTGGTGTTAAAAAGGAAATTCCTGATTTGATAGGATAAGAAAAAATAGTGTGTTATGGAATGCAGATAACATGTTAAACTCGAGTCATACAAATAGATTAACATTTGATTTGAAATGTAGATTGAAAATTTTCTCAGCTGAGAATGATATAAATGGTGTAATTATCAAATTTTAATCTCCTCAAAAAAAGGTAAAAAAAGATTTCAGGTCTAAGTTTAAATAAACTATTGACAAAGATTTGATATTACCATGGTTAAAATATCATTTACACTCTATGTTATCTGTGTAGAACAAATCAAATAACAGCCAATATGTCTCCTTGCGTTGTACAATTTCATTAAAGTTTTTCAGGATTATGTATTTAATCTGAATATATTTTTATAATTGCAGGTATGTGAATGGAGTAAAGCTAGTAGTAGACGTTCAGCTGTGCTCGATTCATTCCCATCAGATTTTTCTAGTCAATATAATCATGGTAAGTTTTCTTTGCTCATTAATATTGAATTCAAATTGAAAAGGGTTACATTCAGAATTTAGACCAAACCCTTTCTCAATTAAGTTAGAAACTATCCTATCACATGTTAGTCAGATTCTAGCAGATTACACTAGCTACATGTAAGTCAGATGCTAGCAGATTACTCTTGTTACATGTAATTCAGGTGCTAGCAGATTACTCTTGCTACATGTTAGTCAGATGCCAGCAGATTACACTAGCTACATGTTAGTCAGATGTCAGCAGATTACACTAGCTACATGTTAGTCAGATGTCAGCACATCAAAATGAAAACTATGAGTCAAAGTTCAAAAAATGACAAAATCTATTATCTGATATATAGTAATTATTAAGAATGTTTTTTACAGACAGACCATCAACACAATCAGACATATTTAGGTTAAATTCAGTTTTGATGCCATTAACCTCTTGTTGCCATAATGCTCTTTAAGATTAGAGGTTGTTTTCGTTTAGTTAAGAGTAGAACAAAAAAGTTCACACATTCTTGTCTAAAAGCTATGATACCCTTTTTTGCTTTATTTTGTCGAAAGCAAAAAGTCTTCAAATGAAGATTTAAACAAAATCTGCAACATTTCATAATCCCAGCAATATTCCAAACACATTTTTTTTTACAAACAAAATGTCACCTTGGGTCATTATCCTTGATAAAATATCCTCCAGATTATATTTACAGTTGAAATTAAGACTCCAGTCCTGCTGAGTTAGAGATGCCAATCAAAAATATATCCTAGTATTTCAATCCTATATTTTTCTGCTTTTGAAATTCTTGACATTGAGACTTGTTTATTTTTCCATTCTTTGTTGATATTTCAACTTACAGCCAAAAGTCATCTTTTTCTCTGATGAGAATTCGAGAGAATGTGAGATTTTGAGATTTTGAGAGATTTATGTCTTACCACAGTATGGGGTTATATAATCTGTAATTATTTTGTGCTTCTCTTGAAAATATCAGACTGGGAATAATGGTTGTAGATTGAGGGTTCTTGTGTTTCTCTTGAAAGTTTAGCTCAAGTTGTCTTTCAACATTAGGCCTGTAGATGCATACCTACTTGATATTACAGAGCAGTGATAAGAAAGATATGTTATATGCTGTAAACATGAAAGGAGCCACGGTGGCTAAGTGAATTGAACCCTTTCTCGCTAAGCAATAGGTCATGAGATCAATCCCATAATAGGGCAAGATGATATCTTTAGATTTTTCACCCTGGTTTCCCCTGTTAGTGATGCAGGTTGGAAAAAGTGTTTAGTTGCCTGGATGAGACTATAAATCAAGGCCCTATATACTACTATCTGTGCACGTTCAATATCTCTCGACATTGAAAATCCCAAAAGAGTAGACTAATGCTGCTATCCTTGCAAAATTTTTCTCATTGCACACTGCATGGCTTGATAATCAGCAATAAATGCTAAGTAATGCAGTTATGGCCATCATTGGATAAGAAGACTGTTAAGTAATCTTCTACTTTGTCATTCAGGAAAAAAAATCCATGTTAAGAAATTAAAACTCTTTGAAATTGGTTTATCTTTTGAAATCTTCTAAGCCATTTGTACATGTAGTGATATAAAATCAGAAACCAAACAAGTAAGTGGTTAACCATGTCGCCTTGTATGTAATCCCTCAATTGCTTGGCACTTGGCTACCTGTTGGTAGAAAAGAAACCTGTTTTATACCACTAGTGTCAATTATGACAGTTAAATCACTAACTGGCCTATTTGACATGATAAAGATACACTATTAATGTTGATCATTGTCAATGATAGAGGTTGTACATGTCAACATCAGTTTATTTTATCTTTATTATAGTCTTACCAGATACTCTATCTTTTTTTACCTTCATTGGGCTACTCTTCATTCCAGGTGTGCTCTGGGATTGACACAAACCATTTAACTGATTCTTATGAACAGGGAAACAGTCTGTTTAATACTTTGCATTTGATATACAAAATCTGCTAAACAAACTCAAATTTGTACAACTCTAGTTTTTAGTGTCATCACTTTTCTTTGGCAGTTACTCTGTCATAATATTGAGACAGTCTATGCTTTTTTGTTTTATCGCGTAGGAACCTTATGTCAGATTTTAATTATTTAAAGTGATATGGATACCTGAAATTGATCACTATCAGTCCGCAAAATGTATATTTGACTCTTTTTAGTTAAATTTTAATTAAACCTGAAGCATGTTTTAATGGCACAAGATGAGCTCTGTACTTTAAGGATTGCCGCTTTTTTTCGTGCTCAAAGATTTATCTGAGATTTCAATTACAAAATCAAAGGCCAACATTGATTAGGTTACCTTTTAAACTCTATTAAATCTCTTCATGTTAAATACCAGGAGAATAGTATAGGTACACCAGATATTATCAAGAAAATAGCAAACCTCCATGAAATGATCACCTTTCAGTCTCTACTAAATTTCTCCTAAATTATGTTAGTTATTAATTACCAGTAGTATCAGGTACCTACTAGTATGTATGATAACAACATTAGTTATAAATGACTTCTGATACTTATCATTGACATACAGGTTATTCCCACCAAAATCATCACATTCTGTCTCATTATACTATGATTTATTATACATTCATAAGGAATTTTGGCAGGATTTGTTGGATACCTGACATGAATTTTATCAAATTATGTGATAATGCATATTTATTTTGAGATAATATATATGCACCTAATATCAAGAAAATTTCTTTACCATTCTTTTTGCACTAATTTTACTAAAGAGGTGGAAAAGTGTACTATCCCCTTTACAGGAATTGTTTTCAAAACATTTATGGCTTCCATCTGCATCATTCCAATTACAGGTGTCTGTTGCTGTCATATTAGAAATATTCTAGTGGAATTGCAGAACCCATATAGTTTAATCATTAAAAATTGGAATGGTGCTATAAGTGTACCTGATATACATTCAAAATTTAGTAAACCTCATTATAAACCCTTATAGAGTATAATATACCACTAAGTAGATAAAAACTATATCTTGATAATAGTCTTCAGAAGTACTAGAAATGTACTAAATTCGCATAATTCCTTCAAAAATATCTAAAACTAGGAATTTCTTTTGCTATTTCTATATATGTCTTTTCTATATGGGATCAGTGTCTAAATAAAAGAAGACTCATCATTTAACATTCAAACGCAGATATTTCTAGACACACCTGAATTTGACGGTGAGCTGTGATCACTGATCACTGTGATATCACTGAATGATGGATGGCAAACTTGTCCCTTTTAGGCTTCATTCTTAAAAAAAATAGGCTTTTAAGAACAAAGCAAAACTTTTATGATTGTTCTTTGATTAGAATTCAGTGTTTATTGAATACAAAAAACTTTTAAAGGATTGGTTGAATGATCTCTCAGGTAAAAAAAATTCATTCGTTTAATATCATGTCAGACTTTTTATTAAAAGAATTGTGTTTATGAGATTTTGATATGATAGTAAGTGTATTAAAAGCTATTATATAAGTTAAAAGCATTAAAAGATGAAATTGATTGTGTTTTTTATTGTTTTATATGTGTATGTCTTTTGATTTTAAAGATCTCAATCCTTTGTTATTTGCTCAATTGAGTCTCACTTCAGTAGGATACAATCTTCATATACAGTGTATAAATTAGGCGTAAAATTTAGGGTATCACTCACCGATATTTGTTATAAAATTGATGTGAACAATTGTCCTATGTCTGATTTCTTTGGTGAGAAATTGTCTGGTGAGCATCTGTCCAGTGAGCAACTGTCCAGTGAGCATCTGTCCAGTGAGCAACTGTCCAATGAGCAACTGTGAGCATCTGTCTGGTGAGCATCTGTCCAGTGAGCAACTGTCCAATGAGCAACTGTCCAGTGAGCATCTGTCTGGTGAGTATCAGTCCAGTGAGCAACTGTCCAATGAGCAACTGTCTAGTGAGCATCTGTGAGCATGTCTGGTGAGCAACTGGCTGGTGAATAAATGTCCAGTGAGCAACTGTCCAGTGAACATCTGTCTGGTTAGCAACTGTCTAATGAGCAACTGTCTGGTGAGCATTTGTAAGCATCTGTCCAGTGAACATCTGTCCAGTGAGCATCTGTCCGGTGAGCAACTGTCTGATGAGCATTTGTAAGCATCTGTCCAGTGACAGTGACCGAAAAAAAAACCTCAGGCAGACAAGTAGTGTTTTTGGGTGACGCTACAACCCAAAAACCCCCAAAATTACAGGTAAAATTGTTGAAAACCTCAACCTTCAAAATTTTCGACCAAACAAGTCTGCTGCCCTGTATGAACATTTGAATGAGTATGATCAATTTGAATTTTAGGATTTGTAGCTGGTTTATTTTAGTGTGATTTCTAAACCTTTAAAGCATAAATTAAATTGCCACTTTACATTTCTGTCAAGATTTTTGACTAGAGATTAAATGGACACTTAAATTTGTGTTGTTTTTTAGTATTTGTACCAGTATGTAAGGTCTAGACCAAAACTAACTCCTTTACCTGTACCAATCTATCATACTTTGGCTGGACTTGTAAATTTTTTACACAATAAATTCAAATGTTAGCAAATGCCATGTTGTGAAAATTAACATGCCAATCAAATGTGTGAACAACTTTTTTCCCAAGGTACCCAAAAACCGCCATTTTGTTTGAAGGTGTCAAAACTTTTGACCAATTAATAGTGATTATCATGTCAAAATGATTAACTCTAAATCTTATTAAAGGTGACACAAATTGTCAACCCACTTATTAATAGGTCAGAGGTCGTGAAAATATTTGGGGGTTCATGATTGGCATTAGTATCAAAACAATGAACATCAAACAATGTTTTCATTTGCCGCCCATTTTTAGATTATGTTGGTGATAGATCAAAGTAATGGAGGTTTATTTTGAGACTGGATGTTGGTGTGGGGGAGTTATAAACATGAGATTAGAATAAAGAAGTAATTTATCCTTCCCTTGTATCTTCTTTATAGAAAACAATCTCTTGTCAAATTACTAGACAATCCTACCTGGAATTTTAATAGTTGTCTTTTAACAGACCCACACTGATCAAACTTGAAAGGAAATTTTGATAACTTATAAAAATAAAGCCTTATATCTGCATGTTTGAAAAGAGAAGTAAGTTAAACAGCTTTGGATAATCATAATTCTAAAAGTCAAAATTAGATTAAACGGGGCAATTATCAGGCACAAATAAAGTTGTATATCCTACTTTTCTGTATCTGGTTGGGATAATGAAGATCAGCACCCCCATGTTGTGTGCAGTGAGGTAAATTTTGCCAAGACAGTGACATTAACCTATTTTTTTCAATTTCAATCTGTTAAGGGATCTTTAACATGAGTGTAGGACATTTGCTCACCAGACATTTGCTCACCAGACATTTGCTCACCTGACAACTGCTCACCTGACAATTGCTCACCTGAAAATTGCTCATCTGACAATTGCTCACCTGACAATTGCTCATCTGACAATTGCTCATCTGATAATTGCTCACCTGACAATTTCTCATCTGATAATTGCTCTCCTGACAATTGCTCATCTGACAATTGGTCAGATGACAATTGGTCAGATGACAATTGCTCTCCAGACAATTGCTCACCAGACAATTGCTCTCCAGACAATTGCTCATCTGACAATTGCTCATCTGACAATTGCTCACCAGACAATTGCTCTCCAGACAATTGCTCATCTGACAATTGCTCATCTGACAATTGCTCACCAGACAATTGCTCTCCAGACAATTGCTCATCTGACAATTGGTCCCCTGACAATTGCTCAACTGACAATTGCTCACCAGAAATTAGCATCAATATTCAGGCACAATTTCTTTATTACAACGATTTGTGGCTTAAGAGGTCTTGGATATCTCAAACAAGAATAAATACTACAGGTGAAGCTTCTGCCATGTTATGTGTATACACCCAAATCAAAGGACCTTGTCAAGTGTTTGTTGTTGTCTGATCTAATATGTTAAAGAATGATAATATTGATAAAAAGACAGGAATTTAATCCGTCTGTCAATAAAGATTATCGTGTTGAAATCAAACGTGATAATATTTCATTGTTTACAACATTCTCCATTGAGCAGACGGACAAAAAAAACTTTCTTCTTTTTTTGTGATTGATGTTTATGTTGTTAACCTTTTCTCCTCGAAATCTGACAACGCATAATCCCAAAATCAACTGATAAAAGACCAAGTTTGTCAATAACATATCAAAATTATTTACTTTTGGATTAAGTAAAAATTTATTCTGTTGTTCTTTTTTATTTAGTTTGATCTGATTGAACATGATCTGAGTAATTCACTTGATAAAAACTTAGAGAACTAGTGTTAGTAGTCTAGATTGTCCAGATCCCTCACAGTGCAGACAGGAAGTTGGTGCAAAAAGGGACTTCCAGTCCTGATGATGCAATGAAAAAACCCAAATCCACTCATAAAAATCACACAGGGCTTTTTGACTTATTGTACTATTTGAGAGACAACTAGATGCATCTAGAGCCATCAGGGGTGTATCTAGAAAAGTCGTCTCTCTGAGACGAGGCCCAAGAAGTCTGAGGCTGTCAGAGGCCCCTATAAGCCTGTGGATTAAAGATGGACTGAGATGAATTTAAAGCATTTAGAGGTCTAAATTTGCAATTCAAAATAAGACCTTTTACAGGCTTGAGAGGGATGGGGGGCATGGCCAACCCCTAAATATGTCACTATGTGCTAGGCACCTTCACAATAGCAAGCAAGTATCTAACTCACTGAGCTAACATATCCTTTCGTATTTTGTTACATTTTCTATACTATAAAAATAACAAAGGCATTTAATTTTATTTCTATTTTAACAAGTCATATGAATATAAGTCACCCATTTCTTAATACAGAACATTAAATTCTCAACATTAATTACCTTGGATTTACAACTAAAACCCACTTGTGACATCTTTTTAGTTTAGTGTGGTCTGACATAACTAATCATAAAACTGTTACAATTCTGCACCACATTTTAATGCACTTAAAAAACTGTTTCTAAAATTATTAGTTAATTTCATATTTCTGCATTCCCAAAAAGTTATGGAAATTATGAACATATGTGGCTTAGCATTGAATATTTTAGCCTTTAACACTTTGAACACTGAGTGTAAATAACAAAATTCTTAGATTTAAAGGGATTGTGAAGAGGTTTTCTAAATTTTGTATGTGTATAGGGGACACAGATAGCATCAATTTGCACCATTAAAATTTTCAATCAGATGTCTGTGGTTCCTGCAATTCCAGTAAACTAAGCGTTTTATGACATAACTAATTGCGAAGGGCCTTATGTGATAAGCATATTTTGTGATTAGTGGCATCACCGAATACTTAGTTTTAGAGGAATTGCAGGAACCATGTGACAGATATCTGAAAATTGGAGTGGTGCAAATTGATGCTATCAGTGTCCCTGATACATATGAAGAAGTCAGAAAATCTCTTTACAATCTCTTTAAGTTTATAATATAAACATTAATTGATGACACATTAAGTGTTTGACAGAATGGCTGCTAGTGTAGAAAGGGTAAAAAGGATGGTAGAGAAGGATTCTTTAAAAAAAGTTCTGGTGTCAAAAAATGAAAATGAAATGAATGGAGTTTTACGTCCTACTTTTCAGCACCATCTGGTGTCAGAACCAGAAGAAAATATAATTGAGACCTTTTGCCTACCTTTTGCCTTATTGGTGCTACAATTTCTCATTTCCAGCAAAACATATTGATCAGTAAATAAGTTTTATAACCTCAATTGATTTAATCATCAACAAAATTCATGTTAGTCTTTGAAAGGGTAAAAAATGGAGATGATAGGCACAGATAATCTATTGACGATATTATAGCTAAGGATGACATGTGCCTTGACAAATTATCAAAATAAACCATGATTCACTATTCCAATTAAAAAACCGATGTCCATTGTTTTTATGATTGATTAATACTTGAATGACATTTACTTACCCTTTGTGGTGGACATATGACCAGGGATTCAAATCGTGTTTGAGTAGTCTATTGAACAATAAACCGACAACCCCAATACCTTCAGATTTTACAACCTGGTTTCCCCCTGTCAATGAAGCAGGTAATAAGGGCTGACATGGAAAAAGTGTCTAGTCGTTCGTATGGGACGATAAACCGAGGCCCCTTGTGCTACAGGCTGTGCACGTTAAAGATCCCTCGAAAGTTGGAAATAGAAAAGGAGCAGGCTATTGCCGCTGTCCTGGCAAAATTTCCCTCATTGCAATCTGCATGGCGTTGCCCGTCTTCATTAGACCACATGGTGCAGAAAAGTAGGACATAAAACTTCATTCATTTCATTTTCACTATACCAACATTTTCCACTGATCTGGTGGGATGCCAGTTAAGAGGTATTTCACTGTAGTTATAAATATTAATTTCTTTATCCGAAAGAAAATACGTAAAAAATGTCATATCAGCTCAAAGAAACAATATAGAATTCTTTATATAATTAGTAGCTTAAAAGAAAAACCTGTATACACCATAATAAATCATAACTTAGCTCATTATAGAAGTCAAACAGTGCCAGGCTTTCAATTTAGTCAAGTAGAAGAGGCAAAGATCACAATAACATCATCCATTTACTCTTAAATACCTGTAAATAACATCTGAACACTTCCAACTGCATGCTGCGGGCTAATCTCTTTTAGATGCTCTTCTTTAAAAAAAGTATGTTTGTCTGTTTTCAACTCTTGAAATCTAGACTGAAAAAACTTAAGTACTTGCAGTTGTTTCACGAAAATAAAATGAAGTTTTTACATCCAACTGTTACTACAACCTTATAGCTTGATATTTAACCGTTTTCTATCATTTATTTGCTTTGAATAGATCAGTCCTTTCAGGTTGTTCGACTCATCTGAACTGCTAAGGGAGCTTGCTCAGTAAATTGATTTTGTCTTTGCGTTTATTAAGATGCTTGCTAACCTGAAGGTCAAGTGTTCAGGCCTGGCTTAGGCCAGAATAATTATTTCGGGTTCTTCAACCCTGTTTCTCCTTGACTAAGAGAGGAGCTGAAGTGGAAAATGTGTCTAGTCATTCAAATGGGACAATAAACCAAGGCGCTTGTGCCAAAGATTGTGCACGTTAAAGTTGGAAATCCACAAAAGTAGGCAAATGTGGCTGTCCTAACAAAATTTCCCTTGTTGCACACTGCCTGGCATTAGCTCAATCAGGTGGAGAAATATAGGACATCAAACCTCCATTTCATTTCATTTCATTTGCCTTAAGTCAAATTACATTTGCATTTAGAACATGTTAATCATAGAACTATGCTTGAACCAACCAGCCATTGTGAATTTTGTGTAACAGAGTTAACAGAACTGAACTGAACATGTGATAAAAATTTCAAACACTTACAAAGATTAGATAAGCAAATTTCTTAAATACATTTAAAAAAGAAAATGGCAAGGAATTGTTATGTAATCTTATCTTGAGTGGTTACAACATGAAGAAATAAACTAATAGTATTTAATATGTATTACTTACAGTTCATTTAGTCAAATTATACAGGTGAACATCATTAGTACTATAATACTAGTATTTATTCACTTAATAGTATAATAATTAACATAATATGATAAATAACAAAATATTATAAATAACATAATATGATGAATAACAGAATACGATAAATAACATAATATTATAAAAAACATAATATGATGAATAACAGAATATGATAAGTAACAAAATATTATAAAAAAACATAATATGATGAATAACAGAATATGATAAATAACAAAATATTATAAAAAAACATAATATGATGAATAACAGAATATGATAAGTAACAAAATATTATAAAAAAAATAATATGATGAATAACAGAATATGATGTATAACATAATATGATATATAACATAATATGATAAAAAACAGAATATGATATATAACATAATATGATAAAAAACATAATATGATAAATAACAAAATATTATAAAAAACATAATATGATAAGTAACAGAATATGATAAAAAACATAATATGATAAAAAATGTAATATGATGAATAACATAATATTATAAAAAACATAATATGATGTATAACTGAATATGATAAATAACATAACATGATATGATGTTTAACATAACATGATATGATGATTAACATAATATGATATGATAAAAAACATAATATGAAAAATAGAATAATATGATGAATAACATAATAGTTCTGATGAATAACATAATGATTTTGATGAATAACATAATATGATATGATGATTATATGATAAATAATCAATTTGGAGTTTCAAAATCATGAATTTACACGCTTGGGAAAAATCACCCGACTTTTCACCAAATCTCCAGATATTTCTAGGTATTTCTCCAGATTTTAGTAATATTTTATACTTTTGAAGCTTTTGGTATTTGGTTTTTAATATTAAAAATGTTTGATCCCAGAATGAGATTAGAAAAGATTTTTTTTTTTTCGTAACAGGAAAAGAAGGATTATATTAAATATTTCACAACTTTGATATAAATTTTGGCGGAAACAAGATCAATGATACCCTTTTAAAGACAGATTGAAGTTTTCTTTTGTAAGATGATGACTTAAATACGCTATTGTTTGTGAAGAGAACGAACTGTTTGTAGATCTAGACCTCAAAAAACCCTGATCTTTGTTACAACGTTGAGAGAAAGCACATCATTGTCCTTTTCACTAAATACATTTTTGAACTGCAATTTTCTGCTGAACTCTTATTTGGTTGAAGCATGTATTTGAATTAAAGGGACAGGTGCGCTATTTATTTGAACAATCATACTTTAGTCTCAGAAACGGGAATTTTTGAGCTGAGCTAATCAGTAATAGTGTTCACAGCTCACGGTTGAAATTTGAGCCTTCAAATCCATGAGTGTCCAGAATTATCTGCGTTTACTGAATGTTAAAATGACGACTCATCCATTTAAAATACTCTGTGATATATAGAAAAGACATATATAGATATAATAAGTAAAATTCCTAGTTTGACATATTTTTGAAGGAATTTTCATACATTTCTTATACTTTGGAAGACTATTTACATAAATTCAAGACTTAAATCAACCCCCCTAAAATGGCGCATCTGTCCCTTTAATACTGAAATGAATTGGTATTCTGTTCTTTTTATTGATTTGTGTATTTAGGATCTTCACTTAACACTTTGTCTACACCAGTAAAAACATTAAACGCATGCACTTTTCAACTTGTGCAGGTTTTTTTGATAATAGATACGTATGTTTGCTGTAGGTAAGGTGAAGTTGTACATGTATGTTTTACTCTTAAATACATTCCACCTTTTAAATGTTCTTTTTGTTTGGCTGGTCTCACTGAAAACGTTATACTTGATGCATTGTGCTCAAATTTTGTTTAAGTTATAAAAAACAGTTTGAGAAAATTGCAAGGTGGAGAATAATAATGGCTTTGAACAGTGTAATGTATGTTATAATTATTTTCGAAATTTCTATAAGAGATGTCGCAGATTAATTGATTCTTGAGAAGAAAATCAAATTGAAGTGCAACTTCTTACCTAGACTTATTGACATTGTTGAAAAATTCACAGGTAGTCAAGAAAATAACTAAAGAAGGGAGTACCATTTACTTCAAAGGATTTTGATATTGCTTTGTAAACATCAAATTTGTTCATAGAATTTTGAAATTTAATTTCTAATCTGAATTAAATTAAATTTTTAAATTTCGCAGTCATTTGCATATTATAAGTTATAAAAAAATTGTTAAAGACACTTTTCATATGAAGTGAAAAATAAATTGCATGTTTAAATTGATGACAAAGTATTGAAAGCTTTCAATATGTAGTGTTTGTCCAGAGAAAAAACCTCAATGACTGTAAATTACTTATTTTTGGTAGAAAATTAAAAAAAGTATTCAGACACTCCAAGTTAATTTCAAAACGTATAATTTGTGTGTATATTCCATTATGCTGCAGACACAATCTCATCCATTGAAAAATATATCCAGGATAATTTGACAGAGAATTTGCGTCTGCACAATTAATATTCAATTTGCGCTTTATGTCTAAATGTTGATGCTTTAAGTGTTTTTTTGTCTTCAGGGCTGGCAAACATTTCTTTGTTGCTTATTCTTAGCCAAGGCTCTGAGGTTCCACACTGGCACATGTCCTAGCTGGACATGAATTTGTGGGGGAGGGGAAGTAATATATCCAGAGGGGCAATTTGGTGTTTAGTTGCGGTGACAATATAGGGTGAGAGGTTACAATCAATTTTTTCGGGCAATATCCACTGTTGTTATGGCCCTGCACTGGCATAAGTCTAGATGACATCTATTTTCACGCCATTTCTCTTTGTCAGTGATGCAAGATGGATGGGATTGCATGGAAAAGGCTTTCAGTCGTTAGGTCACAAAGCCAAGACCTCATGTGCTACAGACAGTGCATGCTAATTATCCTTGACAAACGGAAAAATAGTAGACTAATGCCATTGTCCAAACAAATTTGTGCTGGTTGTCTTGAGGATCCCAATCTGGAGCAGAAGATAAGGACTGAATGCTATGCCATTTTCTTTACTGTATGATTTGTCCTCGCGAACCAGTCACTTTGAGTGGACAAAAAAGCTACTTGAAGCTCCACTTAGCTTCAACCATGTTACTATGTTTGCTGGTGCTTTGTTAAACTTTTGACCTGCTCATGTGGTAAGCTGAACCTTCATGATACATCATCATATATAGATCATGCAACTGTGGCATTCTTTGCCGTTACTTAACAATACTCATACTTGATTAGGGTCGCTCTCATTCAGCATTCCAAACCTGTACACCTATTTGTTAAGCAGACTGCAAACACACAACTAAATCACATTGCCCACTGCATAGACTTAGATTAGCAAGGTATGCTTAGTCTTCTTGACACCTGATATTTCTTTTCATTACGAAATATTTCCTCATTTATGATTGATATACTTCCTCAAATGAAAGTTCATTTGCTGCTACCAATGTATTGACATAAGGTTCGGATCATAGGTACTTGGGTATTTTTTGTTGGGTGTGCATCTTTAATTTCAAATTAAACAGAAGTGTGAGAAAATCAACATCAGATGATAAACATCAGAGTATTTATCATATTATCAAATTTATTAACAACTCTTTAGCATTGATAAGAAAAAATATAGTATTATGTAGAGATGTGATGGTAAAAAAAAAGAAATAGAGGGAGAAAGAGTTGATTTTGATCTTAAAGATATGATGTATTATTATGGCTCAATTCAATGAAATTTGTCTATGAATTGAATTGCTATCAAATATGGCCCAAGGATATTTGTACTTCATATTTACAATGTAATAACAAGGCTATGTCATTTTTATCTTGTGTTTTACTCTGTAATTGAAGACGTGAACAACTGTAACATTGTCAGGTGATGTCTTATGATGTCATTTTGAACGAGTGAACGATAACATTTATTTTGTTTAGATTATTGGTTAAGATAATTTTGCAAAAAAGGTACCAAACGTACCAAATTAGACAAATGTAGGCTTATGTGTATCCCATAAAAGGGTTGCCAAGCTGACAAGCTCAAATGCAGAGTTCTGTGAGGCATTTTGTATTAGTTCATCATATATCTATTGGAATATAATTGATAACAATCAAGTTTCTACTCAGTTTAAAGAATACAACTCAGCAATCTAAATCTACTATAATAAAATTGATAGTGAGTTGTATTAAATTCTACTCAGTTTGATTACTGAATACAACTCAGCAATCAAAATCTACTATAATAAAATTGATACTGAGTTGTAATAAATTCTGCTCGATTTGATTAAAGAATACAACTCAGTAATATACATCTACTATAATAAAATTGGTAGTGAGTTGTATTAAATTCTACTCAATTTGATTAAAGAATACAACTGAGCAATCTAAATCTACTATAATAAAATTGATTGTGAGTTGTATTAAATTCTATTCAGTTTGATTAAAGAATACAACTCAGCAATCTAAATCTACTATAATAAAATTGATAGTGAATTGTATTAAATTCTGCTCGATTTGATTAAAGAATACAACTAATTAATCTAAATCTCCTATAATAAAATTGATAGTGAGTTGTATTAAATTCTGCTCGATTTGATTAAGGAATACAACTCAGCAATCTAAATCTACTATAATAAAATTGATAGTGAGTTGTATTAAATTCTGCTCGATTTGATTAAAGAATACAACTCAGCAATCTAAATCTACTATAATAAAATTGATTGTGAGTTGTATTAAATTCTATTCAGTTTGATTAAAGAATACAACTCAGCAATCTAAATCTACTATAATAAAATTGATACTGAGTTGTAATAAATTCTGCTCGATTTGATTAAAGAATACAACTCAGCAATCTAAATCTACTATAATAAAATTGATAGTGAGTTGTATTAAATTCTACTCAGTTTGATTAATGAAAACAACTCAGCAATCTAAATCTATTAAAATAAAATTGTTAGTGAGTTGTATTAAATTCTACTCAGTTTGATTACTGAATACAACTCAGCAATCTAAATCTACTATAATAAAATTGATAGTGAGTTGTATTAAATTCTACTCAATTTGATTAAAGAATACAACTCAGTAATCTTAATCTACTATAATAAAATTGATAGTGAGTTGTATTAAATTCTGCTCGATTTGATTAAAGAATACAACTCAGTAATCTAAATCTACTATAATAAAATTGATAGTGAGTTGTATTAAATTCTGCTCGATTTGATTAAAGAATACAACTCAGTAATCTAAATCTACTATAATAAAATTGATAGTGAGTTGTATTAAATTCTACTCAGTTTGAATACTAAATACAACTCAGCAATCTAAATCTACTATAATAAAATTGATAGTGAGTTGTATTAAATTTTACTCAGTTTGATTAATGAAAACAACTCAGCAATCTAAATCTATTAAAATAAAATTGATAGTGAGTTGTATTAAATTCTACTCAGTTTGATTAATGAAAACAACTCAGCAATCTAAATCTACTATAATAAAATTGATAGTGAGTTGTATTAAATTCTACTCAGTTTTATTAATGAAAACAACTCAGTAATCTAAATCTACTATTATAAAATTGATAGTGAGTTGTATTAAATTCTACTCAGTTTGATAAAAGAATACAACTCAGGAATCTAAATCTACTACAATAAAATTGATAGTGAGTTGTATTAAATTCTACTCAGTTTTATTAATGAAAACAACTCAGTAATCTAAATCTACTATTATAAAATTGATAGTGAGTTGTATTAAATTCTACTCAGTTTGATAAAAGAAAACAACTCTGGTAATCTAAATCTACTATAATAAAATTGATAGTGAGTTGTATTAAATTCTATTCAGTTTTATTAATGAAAACAACTCAGTAATCTAAATCTACTGTTATAAAATTGATAGTGAGTTGTATTATCTATATTCATCTTCATCAGCCCCTTCAGAAGAGTAGGGAGTAAAACTCCATTTCATTTCCAAAAAAAATACAGCTGTCCCCTAGATCTGAGAAACATAATTTCAAAATACTGGCCTAATATTTACTACAAGATAATAATATGGTTTATAGTGTTGATATTTCTATGTTAAATGTCTAGTTAAGATACCTCTCTGTTCAGACATAAGACTGTTCACAAGATTCAATTGATCTTTTAATGAGACTTCATGGCGCTAAAAACTTGTTATAAAAAGTTTGTATTTCTTGGGTGTCTCTAAGGTGGTAAAATTCACTCAAATGATGACATGATAATGGAAAAAATGTAATTAACTTATATAATAGTCACCGTAGGTTGGACTTGTTTTAAAGCCTCAGGGTTTCAAATAGCACTTTAAAACAACTTGAACTGGATTAACTTTTGATAAAAAAAATAAACAAAACCACATTAGTATTGTTTATAGAAGCTTCTCGGATTAGTATCTGATTAAATCTGCCCAAACTATATTGAGAACTCATTATTTTCTGTCCCCCACCCCTTCCTGACATAATTTTATGAATCTTAAGAGTAGTATACCATAAAATTGTCTTCTGTTATCTAATGATAATGAAATAATAATTAAAAACTGAAAAGAAAAAATATCTACCAGTACACAATATTTGGATGTACAAAATGTGTAAAAACACATAATTACATGTGTATTAGATAGACAGATTATGTTGCTGTAATCAGCTTGTGTACAAGCCAACACAATTTAAATGATATATGCACAAACTATATATTTTATATCAAACAAATACAAACACCATCACTGATATACCACTCCACCCCCTCAACACCTGCAACACCTCAACCCACATAATCTCATCAAGCACACAACAACAACAATAGAAAACAGAACAAGCATTCAAAAATATAACATAGTTTTTCTTGAGTAGGTAGGCCTACTAGCACAATCTGAACTTTGTGTCTCCATTAAAGCAAAGCTTGGCAGACACAAAATCTTCTTCTTCTTGAATATTTTAATTGCCAGTCACTCATATATAGGGATTGTAAAGAGATTTTCTAAAAGTTATATGTATATCTGGGACACTGATAGCATGAATTTGCACCATTCCAATTTTCAATCAGACATTTGTGGTTCCTGCAATTCCACTAAAACTAAGCATAAAACGATGTCACTAATCACAAATTCCTTATGTGATGAAGCATATTTTGCGATTAGTGACTTCATCAAACACTTGCTTTTATTATTGCAGGAAAATGGTATGGTGCAAATTGATGCTATCAGTGTCCCTGATACACATACATTTTAAAAAAAATCTCTTTAAAATCCCTTTAAGTGAGTTTGATTACTTTGGTCATGCATCCAGAGTCAATCTAAATGAAAGAACCCCTCATTTCCAAACAAGTTATCTGCATGGTTGATTTTGAATATGAAGATCATAATGCATATTTAGTTTAATAAGCTATATATTAGTAAATTATATATTGTAAATATGTAAATATAACATGTATTTTCAATATATATACAATGTTAAAAATATATTAATAAAAAGTAAAAATTATCCTTTTTATATTTTCAGAATATGAAATTGTGATACCAGAAATCTTCAGTTTAGAAGGTGAAGAATTTTCCAACGAAATTTACAACAAACGTCATAAAAGAAGCTTAAAGCAACATCATCTATTAAAAGTCAACATCAGTAGTCTTCAAGAACAGTTTGAAATTGACTTATGGGAAAACAAGGAATTATTAGCACCAGGGTTCAAAGTTTACCATCGGAAAGACAAGGGAAATAACTCTGTGAATTATGAAGAAACAACGACAGTATTGGAAGAAGACGAGACAGCATGTCATTATACTGGAAATGTTACATCACATGAAAATAACACTGTAGCATTGTCTATGTGCGATGGCAAAGGAATGGTAAGTAAAGAATTTTTGATATGTTATTTGTGGCAATTTGTTTTACCCTTTGAACACTGAGTTTGAATGACGTAAAAGGTCATATACCCTGAACTCGCTAGTAATATGACATGGCGTGCATGAAGTTAATCATGGTATTTTGTAACTACCGCTTTACTGTTAATACTGGTATATATCAATTAAATATACGTGGCACTATAGCGACCTCTAGTTTAAATCCATGACCGTTACATCTTATCTTCATAAGCATTTTTCACAAAACACACAGAGGGGAATAGTATAATGTTTGTCAAAATGTTGTTGGATTGTGGGTTTCATTTTGCGGTTCAGATCGTTAGTACTGGACAATGACTATAAATGGAGGAATGGATATAAGCTGAATTTCGAATACCTTATGATTTTGAGCATGACCTTTGGCACAGTCTTCGCAAAATCCAATCTTTTGAGCTACAAGTATGTAAAAATTTGTTCAATATATGAAATAATCAGGAAATTCCTGCAGTTATATCACATGTAGCCGTCAATCTGAAAATCTCAAAGATTATTTTACCAAATGGCAGATTGTGAATGAAATAACTTTATAACTAGTAAAATGTTACACATGATAGCTATGTTAACAATTCAACAAATGTTTTAAAAACAAATAGCCTCAGATTTCTAAATATGTGAATACTTAATTCTGCTAACTTCAGAGTCTACATGATTTTAAGTCCAAATTCTGGTTGACATTAAAGATGGGTTCCCTTATTTTCATTTATGAAAATGAAAATTCTAATACTTATATGAATAGAAAGTAGAGGTGTTCTAATGACTTGGAAAAATATCAGTTTATCATTATTTATTCATAATTAGCTAAATTAGAGGAGAATTATCAGCAGAATTCCAATGAGTGACCGATTAAGAAAGGTCAAAAAGTCTTTTTTTGTTTATCCAGACTGTACATACTTGGACATTTATGATTGTTTAATTACATGCAAAAAGAATATAATGATATGATTAAGAATACATGATAATTCATTAGAAACAACAATTAATCAAATAATTTGCTTAATTTGACACAAAAATATAAGGAAACTCATCTTTAAGAAAACATCTCTATATTTTTATAATGTTGTGTTAATTTGCGTGCTGGTATCTGACTTCTCTGTTTTTCATTTAGAGATGACATTTTTTTCAAGCAGTTTTAATATTTGACAAGATTTTCAAGGATTACTTTTTCCAATTTAAAACAGCTACGACAGGAGATCATCATAACTGTGCAACTAATTGAATTATGCAATTATGCAGACGGTTTCTTTGAGTTTTTTGTCAAGGAGGTAGGAATGTGACTGTAGTAGACGGTAAATGACTTGAAAAGTATTTAACTTTCTATGAACGTGTTTTTGAACAATTTTTCAGTGTTTGCTGACCAAAAGATGTACATATTGCATAAATAGTTGCATGAATGTTGAATATTGACTTAAAATGTTGAATATTTTCCAAGTTTAGACCTTCTTTGAAGTTGCATATTAAATAAATATAACTAAACTCTTCAATTTTATTGGAATACACATTCCATATTTTTTTCCTATGTTTGAAATTTTGGCTTCTGACAAAGACTTGTGGAATATTACTTCACTTATATGGCACATTACTTTTCAGCAGTGGCTGGACTAGAGAAATGAGACCAGTGAACTTAATTGGGTTAGCACCCCTCCAATTGAAATTTTTCTTGTAACATATGCACTCCTGCATTTTATCCTGGGGGTCGGGGACCGTAGACTTGGTTCAACCAGTCCCTTTGGTAGTTTAGCCACTGCTTTTGGCAGTGCCACTCAAGTCGTCAGCAGTCTGAATTGTATATATTTCATTAATAAAAGTAGGGACGCTACAGCTTGATCAGCCTTCAACGCAGGTCCATAGCTAGCCCAGGGTCTCAGACGGGGCGGCCAAATATGTTGAAGGGGGGTCAACTATAATGACTCAACAAGTCAATTAAGTCTTCTGAATTTTTCAGGGGGAGGCCAAAAATATTTTAGAGGGGCCTGACCCCACATGACCCCCATTTAGCTACAGGCATGCTTCAATGGCTTTTATTTTCATAAAAGGAATGGCTAGCCACCTTTCGACTTTCTGGCTTTTTGGTCCTGCATGACCTGGTTGTCAATTTTTCATTTCTATTTTCTGATCAAGATATTTGTTATGTTGATGGCAATCTTGCAGATTCCCCACCCTTGAAAGTATATCTGTTAAAGCACTTTGTCAAGAAGGTTGACTCCCTATCTTATCTTATCATCAGTGATTGGGTTTCTGTAGAATATTGAATTTTTGTACCACACCAGTATCCATTAAAATTGTTCAGATACCTTAAAGGGATACAATAAACTAGAAATAGCCTTAATATGGAACAGTTATATATATTTTTTTATTGTGTTTCATATCTGGAGGTGCCCTCATACCAGTTGTGTATGGTTGTGAATAAGAACAGCGGTCATACGTTTCAAATACAATTCTCATCAACTGAGTTGTGAGTTGCATTCGTAACTTCATTATTCACAACTATACACAATTGGTAATCACTATGGTGTGAAGGTATCTTATTAAGCATCCGTTCATGACTGCAGACAGTCAAAGGATAAATAGGGGATAAGGGTACCAAAAATTGTTTCTTCAGCTAAATTAGGGGACTAAATGCCTTTAATTACCATTATAAGAAAGAAGAATCTGTATGTAAAAGGTCAAGATTTGACTAAACTGGTAGTTGAATAAAGAATGAAAGGGTCATGACTCATAAGCTATCATCAAGGTTTGACGTTTTCCATCATGTTGGTAAAGACTAGAAATGTCAAATTTAGCGAATAAATATACATGACATATTGTTACACAAAATAAAAGTGAAATGAAATAGCTTTTAATTTAATGATTGTGTTACATTCATATTATTTTTACTGTGAATCTGACATTTTCTGAACAGCAGACGGCTTCAGTATATACATAGATTTATTTATTTATTATTATAAAGAGGGAGCAAATTCTGAAATTTTGAGGATCAGATGAAGATGATAGAGCAATAGAAAGTAATGGTGGTCATGAGTTCTAATCTCAGTCGACTTAGAAAAGTCTGGTGACCTTGAATAAGTCATCTTCCCTCATTACTCCATGGCAGTCACTTCTGCTGTAAATGGGTACAGCTCATCTGTGAAAGAACAATATCAAGAGGATTGTCCAATAGCCAACTTTGAGACAGGCTTCTCCCTAGATTAACTTATCATCCTTAGAAAAATTGGTCACTTCTGTCTTTTTGAATGATTTATTTTTTATTTATTTGTCAGCTCTAATGAAAGGATTGTAATCTGACAATCTGTACACCAAACTTATAATTGTTTTTTAAGTTTCTTTAGGGAAAGGTGAAAAATTTGTGCATTACTTGAATTTTTTTATTATATTTCCCAAGTCATATTTATTTGAAATTCCCAGACACCTTCTATTGTAAATTGTCAACTAGAATTAATTCTATGTTGACTTGTCCTTCAGTTTTTTACCTCCATTTTACAACACCTCTCTAATTTATTTGACTTTGCCGACATAACATGTTCTAATGACCTTTTAGTATAATAGACGGTGACGACTCCATGTTAAACATAACTTTTTTTAAACTTCTGCGACCTTTTCACAATGCAAATTACCACACCAACAATCAGTGGTAAAAACGTGTGAATTTTGTCTCTTTGTGCAGGTTAC
Source organism: Lottia gigantea (assembly GCF_000327385.1). Taxonomy (NCBI): domain Eukaryota; kingdom Metazoa; phylum Mollusca; class Gastropoda; family Lottiidae; genus Lottia; species Lottia gigantea. Next base: position 1,613,119 of record NW_008709640.1, on the reverse strand, counting down.
ACCTTAAAGGTTGAATTCCTTGGAAATACTGCTGAGTAATTTTCATACTTTCTCATTCAATATCATACTTTCTCTTACATAATGTCATACTTCTCATACAATATTATACTTTCTCATACAATGTCATACTTTCTCATACAATGTCATACTTTCTCATACAATGTCATACTTTCTCATACATAGTCATACAATCATACTTTCTCATACAATGTCATAGTTTCTCATACATAGTCATACAATTATACTTTCTCATACAATGTCATACTTTCTCATACAATGTCATACTTTCTCATACAATGTCATACAATTATACTCTCTCATACATAAAGTCATACTTTCTCATACATAAAGTCATACAATTATACTTTCTCATACAATGTCATACTTTCTCATACAATGTCATAATTTCTCATACAATGACACGTTTTCTCATACAATGTCTATTTTTTGGTTGATTTTGAAAGTTCCCATGAGATTCATGAAGTTTGAAGTTGACATTTTAAGGCCGAAAAAAAGTTAGTACTAACTGTTTAAAAAGTAAATAACAAACAGTGATAATTAAGATTAAAATAAAAAAAGTAAAATTTACCCACACAATCAAGTAAAAAAAAATTTTCAATAACTTTGTGAAAATTTACATTGACTCAAGTTGGTGTGGAGACAAAAATAGAATGTAATGGAAAAATTTGACTGAAAAACTTAATTGTTTTTGCACGCATTCTTTAATCTTCTGTTTAGGCTATTTAACTGCACAAGTTTGTGTTTTTAAGGATTTTTTTACATCGAAAGGAAATTGAAACAATACATGTGAAAATACTTTGACATTTATTGAATGGATTCACATTTTTTGATAACCTTTAATATCCAGTGAAAAAATGTAGAATATGAGTTGTTGGGGTAAATGTCAGTTGTCTCGGAGACATTTTTAATTTGAATTTCTACGCCTATCAGTCGGCAAATCACTGAATCTCCAGATCTGTCGTCTGTCTGCAATTGATATATGTTTTTCATTTTAAAATAAAAACAAGCTTCTATCTAAATGTGAAATAAATAGCTTTGATTACATGAGTAAAGGTGACTATCTGATTTGCGAGGGTTTTTTTCTGCAATATGTTAAAATGACCTATAGAGGTTGGGGTACCCTGCCAAGCAGCATAGTTTTAGCTAATGAGCCATATTGGCTACTTGCCGATCAGCTTTTCCACTGTCGCTTGGTTAAAGGAGAACTATTTTCAATGATGTGCTTATTACAAACTCAGGAGAGCTCCAGCAGACAAAACATGATAACTTGTTAGCCTTATGAAAAAAAGAAACCTTCCCAATTAAGTTCATACCCCTCCTACATGTACAAAAAGGCTGATCGTCAATATTGACTGGGGAACATCTGGAGAAAAATTCCAAATTTTTAGTCACTATGTTTAATGCACACCCTATGTTTGGTTAACCCTTTGTAGGTTAAAAAATTGTGCATTATACTCGAAAATATACGGTAAATGTATCATGCTGATATTTCTTTGCATGGAAACAAATTTTATAATTTAGGCTTGCCATTACTATTAAATACACTCAAAATTAAATTTGAAAGATTGCTCAAAAGGCAGCTATAAATCCCTTCCTCCTAACACCTGTTTTTTGTCAGACTTTGATAGTGTTAATAGAAGTTTTAAGTTTTGAGCAGGGTAAATTAATTGACATGCTTATTTGAGCAAATAATCCATTTGACTTTATAATGTGTGGCATTAGATGTAAAATACATGCCTTTTTACACAAAGTAAAAAGACAACATAAACTTTATTTGTGTATATCAAGTACTTGTCAAAAACAAGTACATCTTGTAGTCAATTTTACCTATTGGATGTAAATTGTACTTAACTTGTATGTAAGAGATATATTATGTTGTAAAGTTGTACTTGGCATGTCGAAACTTAAGTTTTTGGCTTTTGTTACTTAGTACATCTTGTTGTTAACTTGTACCCTACTTGTATTTACTTGGTACATCATGTTGTAAACTTGTACCCTACTTGTATTTACTTGGTACATCATGTTGTAAACTTGTACCCTACTGGTATTTACCAGGTACATCATGTTGTTAACTTGTAACCTACTGGTATTTACCGAGTACATCATGTTGTAAAGTGTGTACTTGGCATATGGAAACTAAGTAAATCATAATGTTTTTGGCTTTTGTTACTTAGTACATCATGTTGTAAACTTGTACCCTACTTGTATTTACCTGGTACATCATGTTGTAAACTTGTACTTGGCTTATTGTATTACCCAGGTACAGAATATTGTAAACTTACTTGTATTATTCTTGTATGATGTTGTAAGCTTGTACATAACTTCTGAAAACTCTTCATGTTGTAAACTTGTGTAGACTTTGTACATTGAGTTGTAAACTTGAACCCTACTATTATAAATAAGGTAGATCGTGTTGTAAACTTCTATTGACTTGTGTAAACTTAGTACATAATGTTGTAAACTTGTACCTGACTTACATTTTTCTGGTACATCATGTTGTACCTGGATTATGTATGATTAGTACTTGTACCAAAACTTGTGTAAACTAAGTACATCATGTACCCTACCGGTATAAATTTTTTACATCATATTGTAAACATGTTGTACACCACTAGTGTAAATTTTGTACATCACATTGTAAACGTTTAAGCAAAAATATCATTTTGAATTTTCTGTAAATTTTAAACTCTCATTAAATTTCTTGCTGAGCTTGTAACTTTTTATCATAAAAAATGATCAATTGTAATTGAATTCGAGTATTTTCACCATTTTATGACCCTCAGGCCTTTTCAGAAAAAAAGTTTTTCCAATTAAGGCTTCCGTTTCATAAAGAAGATTACAAATAAGATTACAGGGCTTTTGCAATTAAGTCAACTGATGTGTTTCAATTCTAGCAATGATGGACAGATCGGAAAATCTTTGACAACAAGCAACAATATAGAGATATGTATGCCACTTTTTTATGATGGAGCTGCATTGGTAAAGAGTTTTAGACGCTAGCTCAATGACTTGAAGGTCAGGGTTAAATCCTGGCATTTTTTCAGATAATACCTTCAGAATTTTGAGAGACTGACATGGAACATAGCGTCTAGTTATTTGGATGGGACAGTAAACTGAGGCCATGCTTAATACAGGCTGTGCATGTTAAAGATCCCAAAGAGCCCTCCCAAAAGAGGGTAAAGAGTTATATAATGCTGCTAGGAAAGTTTACATAATGGCTTTGTCTGTCCTCATTAGGGACAGAAAAGTAGATCTAAAAAATCTATAGTCCCACGCTTGTATTTTTCTATCGATGTTAATAAAATGCATTATAGTATAAACAGAAAATATGATATGTGCTGAAAGAAAACTGTTTCACATTATTTATCTTGTTAAAGATGTACATGTTGCACAAAAACACCCAATTGAAAAATTTCACCCTTGTAATTATATAGCCTAACAACTTAATTCACATTGAGAAAAAAAACTCTTCAAGAATATAACAGAGACGGTAGTGTTACAAATACAGAGGTGGTATTGTTAACTGTTGTACAATAGATAGAAGATGACATCAAAAACAGGATGTACAACCAGATAAGTTACAATATAACTGCAGCACAAGACTCTTTTTTATGTTTTTTCCCCCGTCAATGGGTAAGGGTGTGAAATAACACCCCTTTAAAGATTTGAGTGATAAGAAAAAATAAGTGACAATAATATGGTATATTAAGCTAAATAGATAGAGAGCTATTGACAAAGCATACAACTGCCAAAAATTGGACAAAGCGAAAATGTGGTAATAAGACAACATCAATCACATTAAGTGTATTTCTATTTTGCTCTGAAATTGATGTATTGAACACTATTTTAACAGTGGTATTTCTATATTGCTCTTCAATTGATGTATTGAACACTATTTTAACAGTGGTATTTCTATATCGCTCTAGAATTGATGTATTGAACACTATTTTAACAGTGGTATTTCTATATTGCTCTTCAATTGATGTATTGAACACTATTTTAACAGTGGTATTTCTATATCACTCTATAATTGATGTATTGAGCACTATTTTAACAGTGGTATTTCTATATCACTCTACAATTGATGTATTGAGCACTATTTTAACAGTGGTATTTCTATATCACTCTATAATTGATGTATTGAGTACTATTTTAACAGTGGTATTTCTATATCACTCTACAATTGATGTATTGAACACTATTTTAACAGTGGTATTTCTATATCGCTCCAGAATTGATGTATTGAACACTATTTTAACAGTGGTATTTCTATATCACTCTACAATTGATGTATTGAGTACTCTTTTATAAAAACAGTGGTATTTGTATATCGCTCTATAATTGATGTATTGAACACTATTTTAACAGTGGTATTTCTATATCGCTCTAGAATTGATGTATTGAACACTATTTTAACAGTGGTATTTCTATATCACTCTACAATTGATGTATTGAGCACTATTTTAACAGTGGTATTTCTATATCACTCTATAATTTATGTATTGGGTACTATTTTAACAGTGGTATTTCTATAGCGCTCTACAATTGATGTATTGAGTACTCTTTTATAAAAACAGTTGTATTTGTACATCGCTCTAGAATTGATGTATTGAACACTATTTTAACAGGGGTATTTCTATATCACTCTATAATTGATGTATTGAACACTATTTTAACAGGGAAAATATTTTATTATTGAATACAAATTTTAAATTGGTCTATTATTACTAAATAATATTAATGCTGACCTATAGGCTGTAAAATCCCTCGACAGTTGGAAATGGGAAAATAGTAAGATCATGTCGCATTGTGTACTGCATGGCATAGCTCTTTGACCAAGCAAGTACATTAAAGTAAGACATGAAAGATTTGATTTAAACACAGGAAATAATTTGCTGCTTATGAGTTTGCCCCATGTGAACAATCCAATTGTTGATATTTAAATGATCAAAGGCAATTGGAAAATAGAAAATAGTTAGCTAATACTGCTATCAATTGCAAAATATACCTCATTGTGTTCTGCATGACATAGCCCTTTCCCATTTGACAAAACAAGTGCAGAAAAGTAAGACATAAAAGATTTGATTTGAATACAGGAAACAGTTTGCTGCTTATGTGAACAATCCAATTGTTAATATTTAAATGATCAAAGGCAGTAGGTAGTGCTTGTAGGATGTGTTATATCAAGATTTTTCCAGGTCATATCCTATGGGTAGGCCCCACAGTATGTCAATGTGTCCATATTTCTAATTTATTCCTTCACATTTGTATGAACCATAAAACATCAATGAATATTAAATAAAAGCTTGATTTTTTATTATAGAAATTATAATTAGTTTGAACTAGGGTGTATAAATGATTGCCATTTACCACTTTTAATTTAAATTTCATGAGAAAAAATGTTTATATACAGTATAAAGACCCCCCAGTTTGGATGAGTCACTATTAGGTATACAATAGTTCGTAAGTAACTGTCAATTAAGGCTTCTTTCATATCTTAGGCCAATATTTTTCACTTATATCTTTCTTGTTCTTAAAGGGATTGTTAAGAGGTTTTCTAAAATTTTTATGTAAATTGAGGACACTGATAATATCAATTTGCACCATTCCAATTTTCAATCAGACATCTGTGACTCCTGCAAGTGTTTGATAACATCACTAATCACGTAGGAAGCATATTTTGCAATTAGTGAAGCATCAAATACTTAGTTTTAGTGGAATCGCAGGAACCACAGATGTCAAAATGAAAATCGGAATGGTGCAAATAAATGCTATCAGTGTCCCAGATATACATAAAAATTTTAGAAAACCTCTTTACAATTCCTTTAAGAGTGTAACTTATTTGAAGTTTGCTGATATTTTCATAAATGGGTTTTCTCGATATATACGTAGAACAAAAAGTTAAGCGCCACTAACTTTAATTCAGTATAATCTGGGACGTCGCGTACGTCGTAGAGACCCTCCTGTGCAAACTGTAACAGAGTTGGATGCAGCATTGCATCAGGAGTGGCAGCAAATTCCTCAACAGGACATTCAAAGACTGATGAAAAACAGATACTTTGCATTTGGGGCTATAAAGACAATATAATGTAAGATCATCCACTTCCTGTTGTTGATTTTTTCACGAATACATATTGTTTTCAACATCCAATATATACATCTCTGTTATCAAGTATGATTGTGCATTGCATTCATTTGCGAAACAATGGTTCAAAATCTGGTGGCGCTTAACTTTTTGTTCTAGGTATATCTATTAAATCTTTGGTCTGAAATATATTTTTCTTTCCTATGGAAGCATGGCATCAATCTCAGATTGCTTGAGTTGCCTTTTCAGGAATTACATAGCAATCGTTGTTTACTGTCAAATGTAAATGATATAAACATTATGAAACCAACAATTTAGTTTGCTTGGTCTAACTGTCAAATTTGTAATGATTGTTTATTCTTATGATCATTGAAGCAGATACACTGCATGGTGTGTTAAGTACAAATATGAATGGAAAAAGAAGTGTAATTGCTGTCTTACTATATGCTACACTTCATATATCATATTATAGTTGAAAATTTAATGAAATATACAGCTGGTTGAAAAAAAAACATATTTCCATTGACAATTTTAAACATGTTATGAAAGGAGAAGACTTGAGAAACTTCTGTACTGGAAGACTTGGGTTTATTTTTCTAAGCAAGGGATTTTAAAAGGCTTCAAAAGTATCCACCAATATATGTAGCATAATCTTTTACATTGTATCAATTGTATAATCTTTTACATTATATCATTTGTATAATCTTTTACATTATATCATTTGTATAATCTTTTACATTATATCAATTGCATAATCTAAAATTTTCACTTTTGACATGTTCTCACATTGAGCATTAGTTATATTACCTTTTCCTGAGAGTGCTTCTAGGTTTCCTGAATGCATTGGTTCAATCTAGTATCTTGATGAGATTTTCATTAAATTGTATAGGGTACATATGTTAAATACATAGATATGTAGAATAAATGAAAATGTGTAGACAAGAATAGATATGTAGAATAAATGAGAATGTGTAGACAAGAATAGATATGTAGAATAAATGAAAATGTGTAGACAAGAATAGATATGTAGAATAAATGAAAATGTGTAGACAAGAATAGATATGTAGAATAAATGAAAATGTGTAGACAAGAATAGATATGTAGAATAAATGAGAATATGAAAACAGGAATAGATATGTAGAATAAGTGAGAATATGAAAACAGGAATAGATATGTAGAATAAATGAGAATATAAAAACAGGAATAGATATGTAGAATAAATAAGAATATGAAAACAGGAATAGATATGTAGTATAATAAGAATATGAAAACAGGAATAGATATGTAGAATAAATAAGAATATGAAAACAGGAATAGAAATGTAGAATAAATGAAAATGTGTAGACAAGAATAGATATGTAGAATAAATGAGAATATGAAAACAGGAATAGATATGTAGAATAAATGAGAATATGAAAACAGGAATAGATATGTAGAATAATATGAATATGAAAACAGGAATAAATATGTAGAATAAATGAAAATGTGTAGACAAGAATAGATATGTAGAATATATGAGAATATGAAAACAGGAATAGATATGTAGAATAAATGAGAATATGAAAACAGGAATAGATATGTAGAATAAATAAGAATATGAAAACAGGAATAGATATGTAGAATAAATGAGAATATGAAAACAGGAATAGATATGTAGAATAATAAGAATATGAAAACAGGAATAGATATGTAGAAAAAATGAGAAAATGATAACAGGTATAGATATGTAGAATAAATAAGAATGTGAAAACAGGAATAGATATGTAGAATAAATGAGAATATGAAAACAGGTACAGATATGTAGAATAATAAGAATATGAAAACAGGAATAGATATGCAGAAAAAATGAGAAAATGATAACAGGTATAGATATGTAGAATAAATGAGAATATGAAAACAGGTACAGATATGTAGAAAAATGAGAATATTTTGGTCGGAATATGGGTCTGAAACAAAATATCATTCATCTAAAAATTGTTAGGAGACCACTCCATTAGTGTCACAAAGATTTGAAAATGGAGCTTGTCTGGTCTTACACAAAAACCACCTGTTAACTCCTCTATACATATGTTATTAATTCCTTCAATTAAAATATTGTATAACACAACTATGTATGCTTTATCTTTCATGAGCAACCTTAATATTTTTCTAAGCTTATTTGAAGTTTGATTTTATTACAGTTGCATCCTCTCTGAGGTCACTTTTGGGTCATCATATTTTTTTTCGAGTGCACATCTTTGTGTTTGTTTTGGGAAAATATTTCTGATAAGTGGTTGATAGCAGTTGAAAATGGAATGTAATGTCATATGATTTTATAATAACTTTTAAAATCATTTTCTTATTTTTTTTTTATGAAATTCAGTTTCGTTTGAATTTTAGACTTGAATAAGATGTACATCTGGGTTTTAAAAAACAAATTCCTATATACTGAACTATGGAGTTACATAGAATTACCTCTAGGGTTTGGAGTTACCTGAAACCTGAAATTGATAGTCAGCTAAATATTTCCTTTTCTATTGACAGAGCTCTAACTCAAAATTACTTATGTGGTAATTACTAATAGACTGTTTTTACATTTACTGGTATATTGTATTTAATTGCAGATGAACCAAATGTCAGATTTTAATATTGGAAAAGATAAAGCAAATATTTAGAAAATTCCTATGCTTGAAGGACCAAAACAATTTTTATTTTGAGATAAAAGGCAACCTCTGTAACTCTTAGAGAACCTCACCTTATTACTGAATTAATTCTGCTTCAAAAGACATTTTGATGTTAAAATTCAAAACATCTTGAATAAATTGGTAGTTTGGATTCTAATGTGTATTCATAACCCTGTAACCTGCATATGTTAAGTTATCAGATACATTTACACATTTACACCAATTACCTTTTCGCGTTTGTTTGATCTCTAATGTAACCTTGACTCTAGATTAATTATCTAATAGTTTGTTGAATTAACAAGAATTGACGCTTGACTGTAGAGTAATTTGATGAATCAAGTTCACCCACCTTTGAAGGTTTGTTTGGTACATCTCGCAATTGATTCATGGGGATTTGGTATTTTGTAAAGGAAAGGGTTAGATTTATGTTTTTGTGGGTCAATTATTATAGTGAATCAAAGTTTGAAAAACATCTCCTGCGGTCATCTATGCATTCCCTTCTTTAATGTTTGTGGCCAACTTGCTTTGAAGTTTTGATTGTCAAAATGTGAAAAGTTTATCCTATAAGAGGGGGAGAAGTATATAATTCAAAATATAAAGATCAAAGATTAAAATTTGCGAGAATTGAAATAAAATGGCCTAACTTATTGAAATAGAGTAATATTAATTAAAAATTCTCACTGTTAAAATAGTGTTCAATACATCAATTGTAGAGCGATATAGAAATACCACTGTTAAAATAGTGCTCAATACATCAATTGTAGAGTGATATAAAAATACCACTGTTAAAATAGTGTTCAATACATCAATGGTAGAGCAATATAGAAATACCACTGTTAAAATAGTTTTCAATACATCAATTGTAGAGCAATATAGAAATACCACTGTTAAAATAGTGTTCAATACATCAATTGTAGAGCGATATAGAAATACCACTGTTAAAATAGTGCTCAATACATCAATTGTAGAGCGATATAGAAATATCACTGTTAAAATAGTGCTCAATATATCAATTGTAGAGCGATATAGAAATACCACTGTTAAAATAGTGTTCAATACATCAATTGTAGAGCGATATAGAAATACCACTGTTAAAATAGTGCTCAATACATCAATTGTAGAGCGATATATAGAAATACCACTGCATAGTGCTCAATACATCAATTGTAGAGCGATATATAGAAATACCATTGTTAAAATAGTGCTCAATACGTCAATTGTACATAGAGTAATATATCTTTTCAGATGGAAATGATTTGACATTGAAATAAGCTCAATTTTCTGAGATTATGGAATCAAAGCCTCTGTAGTTATACTTGACTTTATTTATCAAAATCATTGGCATTTGTCTTATCTTAATTAAAAATACAACAATGCTTGCATACAAGACAAACTATAGTACAGGTGCACGTTCATACCAAGCTCTGATTTATCATTGAATGTCAGATTAGATAAAGCAGGTAAACAGGAAGTACTGTAGACACCACAGGTAAAGGTGTGGATGGGATGAAAACAGGAAATACAAACAGATAAGTTAGTTGTGGTCTGTTTGCTTTTTTGACTATCCTGCATCATTATTTAACTTCCTGCAACTTCCACCTGTTCACTGATAAACATACACCCACATCTCTACAGTCATTGGTAAATCCTATTTTAGGGAAAAAATTGTCTTTGAGCACCACTAGACAATGCAGTGACCCTGCTCTGCAACACCATTACAACATTAACTTCTTTTAAATGGACGGTTGCACCATTTTGCGGGATTGATTTGAGTCTTGAATATATGTAAATAGTCTTCAAAAGTACTAAACATACCCTCCTTTCTAAATTTTACATGCAAATGTCCTCTTGTCTCTTACTGCAGGGTTGACGCATTAAATTTAACCAAATGTATGCTGGAGATTATCAAATCATAGAGGATTGGTGCTAATCAAATTTTCCAGCTTTTTTAGTTTAATTGAAATATCAGCTTTAGAAATGATATTCTCGGGTTGTTTAAAGGGACATTCTGCTTTATACTTGAAAATATTTCTAAAATATGGTATTTTTATCTATATATCTACTTGATCAAATTGAATGTTTTAAAAGGGTAAATTAAAGTACAAATTGTTAATTTAGCAGTTTGACCTAGTTGTAGTGTTTTGGTCTAACAGCTGCCAAAAAGCGTAACTTACTAGGGTTTTTAAATATTTTGGCGTTTGAAAATTAAGGGCTAGATTTATTTAGTTAAAACTTTCAGATACGTTAAAGGGCAAATTTCACTAGATTTTGATGTAGTCTTCACAAATTTGAGCAAGAAAAAATTCTGACCTACAAAAAAAAAGCTTAATGTCCCTTTAACATTTTAACATATGCACAGATTTTCCTAATTTCATCTTTCTTTTTGTGTGAATAGGTTTTAATATAGTACTGATAGTCATAGTATGACTTCAATAGAAATATATAATTGTGGAAATTATGAAATTGTTTTTACAAAAAGCATTTTTCAGGCAAAATTTGGGATAATTTTGTTTGAAGGTCTTCGGAAGGTGTGTTTATATTAGTAATTCCTTGTACAAAAGTATTTTGTTATCAACTCTTTGTCATTTTAAGATTATCTGTATTGTTTTGAAGCTGACATTCAAAGTCTCATTAAAATGAGGGGGAAAAATTTGATATACTGACAAAAGTGTGAGGACATTGTTTGGTTATTAAGAGGACAATTTTCAGTCATAAAGTTATGCTTCAGTGAAGATATCTCACTGCACTTTATTGAAAGTTATATGGGAGAAAATGTTTATCAAAATGTTTATCAAAATGTTTATCAAAGTGATAAGCAAACACAAACACACACATCTTTGTTGAATTTAAAAATTATTAACTACAAATTATGATATATATGAGTCATATAACATGACATTTTAGGTATATAGAAAAATTCTAACAAAAATAGACGAATTTCATATAATCTGTTTAAAGGATTAGACTGACATCTGATCTAAGGGATAATTTAAGATGATTACCGAACACAGACATCATAAAATACCAGTTTGAAAAACTGAGTCGACAATAGGATTAGGATTATAACAAGTTCTAACAATGGTATTACTGTCCTATACTTGATGACAAGTTACCTTTCTTAATCTTCATCCTATTTCTTTACTGATATCTTATACTTATTACACTGATGTTTTTGTGAGAGCTCAAGTCAAAGTCAATATGGGTCATGAAACATACTTTTAATATATACTCAGTGAAGGAGCCATAGTTGCTCGAGTGAGTTAGATGCTTGCTAGCCAATCTATAGGTGCACTGGTCTAGGGATCTTTGCCAGCATGGGTTGAGATAATATCCTTGGATTTTCATCCTGGCTTATCCCTGTCGGTAATACTGGTCCAAAGTACTTGACGTGGAAAAAGCGATTAATCCTTTTGATCGGAAGATAAACAGAGACACTGTTCTACAGGCTGTGCATGTTAAAGATCCCTTAAAAGTTGAAAATCTGAGAAAATAAACGAGTAGGCTAATACCGATGTCTTTGTACACTGGATGGCATGACCTGTTCAATAAGATGCAGAAAAATAGGTAGAATTTAATACAATATTTTAATAGATTTAGATTACTGATTACGGTATTATTCTTTAATCAAATTGAGTAGAATTTAATACAACTCACTATCAATTTTGTTTTTATAGATTTAGATTACTGAGTTGTATTTATTAATCAAACGCGGTAGAATTTAATACAACTCACTATCAATTTTATTATAGTAGATTTAGATTGCTGAGTTGTTTTCATTAATCAAACTGAGTAGAATTTAATACAACTCACTATCAATTTTATTATAGTAGATTTAGATTGCTGAGTTGTTTTCATTAATCAAACTGAGTAGAATTTAATACAACTCACTATCAATTTTATTATAGTAGATTTAGATTGCTGAGTTGTTTTCATTAATCAAACTGAGTAGAATTTAATACAACTCACTATCAATGTTATTAGTAGATTTAGATTACTAAGTTGTTTTCATTAATCAAACTGAGTAGAATTTAATACAACTCACTATCAATTTTATTATAGTAGATTTAGATTACTGAGTTGTATTCTTTAATCAAACTGAGTAGAATTTAATACAACTCACAATCAATTTTATTTTAATAGATTTAGATTACTGAGTTGTATTTATTAATCAAACTGTGTAGAATTTAATACAACTCACTATCAATTTTATTATAGTAGATTTAGATTGCTGAGTTGTATTCTTTAATCAAACTGAGTAGAATTTAATACAACCACTATCAATGTTATTAGTAGATTTAGATTACTGAGTTGTATTTATTAATCAAACTGGGTAGAATTTAATACAACTTTTTGTTTTGTTTTTTTTACAATTAATAATGTGATAAGACAAAATAGGTTTACTTTTTGCATATTGATGCAAATCAAGACAACAGGTGATTTTGTTAGCTTGCTTACAAAATAGATCTTAATACATGACATACCGTGCCTTTAACTTACATATCATCACCAGAAACGTTAAGTGGATGGTTGATGATGTTTTTTAAGTATGGCTTTATCTCCAGAACAAAGAATCATTATCTAAGATTAAATGATTCATAATGAATCACAGTGTCTGTAAGATTATAAACATGGGTGCTGACATGGCAATTAGTGTATACACATTTAGTACCTGTAATCAACAGGTCAAAGTTCAAGATTCTGTTTTATCTTAGACTCGGTCAGCAATTTTTTCTGACAGATGTCTGCCAGCAGTATCAAGAAAAACTAGATTTTGAAGATTTGGGCAACTCACAGAATATTTTGATTCCATTCACGATGATTTTCTGCCTGATCATAATTTTTAATTTTGGTTGTTTCAAAGTAATTTCCAGATTAAAGGATAATGTCCAAATCCAACTGTCGAAAAATTTGATTTTTTTTTAGAAAGGCTGGGGGTGCAAATAAGAGGCAGACTGACTTCATGGGTGAACAACTGTCAAGTTCAAAATGCAACAGTTCCGTGGCAGCACCATAGGTACAAGCCTCTCATGGAGCGTCTGAAATGGTTCTTCCCTAGACAATTTTGAAAAATAGAATTTATGGTGCATTCTGACACATATTTTGGGGCAAAAATCGAAATTTGTTAGAAATGGCGGCACTAGTGCTTTCAGACACTACACTAAGTATTGTCTTTTGAATTGTTTGAGGTGAAATCCTGAAATGGAATCAAAACTGACCGATATATATATATAAATAAATACAAAATAGTAATCCTGCGTTTTTGAATATTTCAGAAAGGTGTAATAAGAACAGCAGAAGAAGACTATATAATAGAACCTGTAGAACATCATATTATCATGGGTTTTGATATGAATAAAAAACTCAAGAAACTTGGTTTACCTCATAAATTATATAAAAGATCAACATTACAATCCTCACAGTCTCATTATGAACATCATAAACATCAATACTCTGGTAAGTGTAGGAAAATTTCATCATTTTGTTTACTGAACAACATTGTAATATGAAAGTTTAGACTGTAGTCTCTTGCAGATCATTATTGAAATACTAATATTATTCAAAAATAAAATATTGACATCATCCATAATGAGCACATATAACAAAACACAAGACATCTGATGACGACACGTGTATATTGTGTTGAAACGTTATGTGCCCTACCTTATTAAAGGAGTGTGTTATATTCCATAATATTGTCTTGTGTTTTGTTATATTGATTGTTGACAATTTGATCCTAAAATCTTGCACCAAAGTAAGAGATGAAAGCAACAAAATTAAACATTCACCTTTAAGAATAAATGAAGGGACCCATCAATAACACACACAAGATACATTCACTTTAAGTAAATCTGTCAATGAGAAAGATAAAAAAGTGAATATCAGGTAGTATTTATGTAATGTGTTAAAGTAATGATAAAGATGGTAGAAACACTATAAAAATGTTTGTATTATTGTAACATGATGGGCTGTTTCTTGGTATCTTTCATGTTATATCATTCTGAATGAGTTAAAAGGCAAGATGATTGTACAGATTATTTTAAACGCTAACTGCCAGTGGAACAGAATGAACCTGTTTTTCAACAGACAAATACCTGTTCCAACTAAAGTGGTATTAAATTAAACAACAAAGCATTTTTTCTTTCTTTTGTCAATTAAATCTTTGAATTTTCACTGTGAAATGTTTGTACTAATTTATTTCTACATAAAAATAAGTCTAGTGTGTTATCTAGTTAAACATTGTTTGCATTCTCTAGAGTGCTTTTAGAGTTATTGCCCTTGACTTAGTTATAAATCAGTCTCTTACATGTTTTCATCAGATCACACTGGGTTTTGGTTTAAAACATGAATTAGTGCTATAAGGTGGTTAACAATGGTCTATATGTGGATATTAAATCTGAAAGAAAACAGAAAGGTCTTCACAACTAATATCAGGAATCTTAAACAATACACCCACACTATTTTACTGGCTCTCGTTATTTCATATTTATTTATAGTAACTTACAGCATAATAACAATTAAATCGAATATTTGCCCATTCATTTTTAAGTGCAAATAGAAATATTGTGATTCTCCCCTCATTAAGCCAGTTGTCCAAATACTGATCCCTGTCTTTAATGTGTACATAGCTTGGTCTCTTATCAGTGAGGCACATTAAACCTGTCAGACATAAAATTGGACATTTGCATCATTTTTCCAACAATAAGATCTGTTGACTTACATTTTGGCATTTTAAGATGTCATTTCAACTAGATGATTTGATTAGCAAATGAATATTCAATAAGACTCAGATTAGTTATGTTTTTCGTCAAATATGAGTTAATTTTTGTGTCTCTTTTCCAATTTTTTGAGGTAGCATTAGGAGAGAATCCTTACACAGATCCAGTACATAGAGAGAAAAGATCATCATTTAAATGGATCCAGAAAGAAAATAAAGAACCTAAAACTGTGGAGACATTGGTAGTGGTTGATAAAACAATGTTCCATAAACATGGTGATTCCAACATAACAACTTATACTCTTACTTTATTTAATATGGTAAGTTTATTTATAACAACTTATACTCTTACTTTATTTAATATGGTAAGTTTATTTATAACAACTTATACTCTTACTTTATTTAATATGGTAAGTTTATTTATAACAACTTATACTCTTACTTTATTTAATATGGTAAGTTTATTTATAACAACTTATACTCTTACTTTATTTAATATGGTAAGTTTATTTATAACAACTTATACTCTTACTTTATTTAATATGGTAAGTTTATTTAAAAAAAACTTATACTCTTACTTTATTTAATATGGAAAGGTTTTAACAACTTGTATTCTTACTTTATTTAATATGGTAAGGTTTTAACAACTTATACTTTTACTTTATTTAATATGGTAAGGTTTTAACAACTTATACTCTTACTTTATTACTTTATTTCATATGGTAAGTTGATAACAACTTATACTCTTACTTTATTTAATATGGTAAGGTTTTAACAACTTATACTCTTCTTTATTTAATATGGTAAGTTGATTACAACTTATACTCTTACTTTATAAAATATTGTAAGTTTATAACAGCCTAAATATACTCATACTTTATTGAATATGGTAAGTTTTTAACAACTTAAATATACTCTTACTTATATTCTTACTTTATTTAATATGGTAAGTTCATAACAACTTATACTCTTACTTTAATTAATATGGTAAGTTTATTTACAACAACTTAATTATAAACACTTACTTTATTTAATATGGTAAGTATATAACTTACACTCTTACTTTTTTTGGTATAGTATGTATATAACAGTATATACACTTACTTTAGTTAATATGGTAAGTTTTTAATAACTGATACTCTAACTTTATTTTATGTGGTAAGTTTATAACAACTTATACTAAGTTTTGGGAGATTTTACACATCTTTGAAACTTTTTCAGAGTTATTTTATGAATCCTCTAGACTCGAGAAATTTGTTTATATATGTACATGTTTTTGTGTTTTCAGGTATCTAAATTATTCCAGGACAGTAGTCTTGGTAACAGTATTAATATTGTACTGGTTGGGTTGATATTATTAGAAGGTGATGAGGTAAGATTATTCCTTCGGTCTTCTTATTGTGTGATTAAAGGGGAACAATTCTGATAATGAGAGTGAACTTCTGCCACCAGTAATCTTGTTGATGGATACTCATTCAATTTAGCTTGAATTTAAAATTTAACAAATTGACAAATGGGAAGAAAGAAACAACTATATTTTATACGCACAACTACTACTTGCTTCTCCATTGTCCTACTTCTGACCATTCCCATGTTGGTGAGCTTGAATACTGAGGAAAGGTGATTGTGCAATCATTTTACAATTACTTTGAATTTAAAGGAATTATGCAGAGGTTTTGTAATTTTTTTATGAGTATCGGGGACACTGATAGCATCAATTTGCTCCATTCCAATTTTCAATCTAATGTCTGTGGTTTCTGCAATTCAACTGATGATGTCACTTATCGCCAAGGGCCTTATGTGATTAAACATAGTTTACAATAAGCGACATCATCAAACACTTAGTTTCAATGGATTGAAAATAGGAATGATGCAGATTAATGCATGTTAAAAGTTTAGAGAACCTATTCACAATCTCTTTAAATAGAAAAGTAAAAGTATATAGACAAAAGTAAGAACTGAGTCATTTATACATGACAAGAATGTTACAAGAATGATTCTGTTTTTTTATATTTTTAGCCTGGTCTATCTATAACTAATCATGCTGATAAAACATTAAATAGTTTTTGTTCCTGGCAGTCTGTATTAATTGGCGCCAATGGTCGACAACATGATCATGCTATATTATTAACTGGACTGGATCTATGTTCTTACAAAAATGCCCCTTGTGATACTCTGGGTAAGATTAATTTAGAATTTAGATCCTACTTTATGTTCTTATAAAATGTTCTTTTTGAATTTTACTTCATGTTCTTATAACATAAAATGCTCCAATAGAAAGACATCTCTAGATAGTACTTTATGTTTTCAAAGAAATGTGATGCGCTTCTTCGATATAAGACTTAGAGGTAATTGCCCGACTTCAGTAGGGACGCAAGCTGAAATAGGTCAGTTGTCTGAAGATCGTATAGCATGAAACTCTGAGTAATAACATGATTCAAGTTCTGTTTTAATATTTCCAAGAGTAAGTTATATAGATTCATTTTGTCTTGAAAAAATTCTCCAAATCTCCTCTATAACATATTCTGAAAATCCATGCACTACAAAAATGGCCATTCTCTGAACCTATGTTTGTTTTTTTAGGATTTGCTCCTATAGAAGGAATGTGTAATAGAATTAGAAGTTGTACTATTAATGAAGATACTGGTTTAGCTACTGCTTTAACTATAGCGCATGAAATAGGCCACAAGTAAGTTAATTCATATTTTAATTCTTCTAACTTTAATATGTTGGCTTTCAACCAGGTTTCCCCCTGTCAGTGTTGCAGGTAAGATGGGCTGATGTGGAAAAAGCGTCTAGGCGTTCGGATGGGAC
The DNA here is from genome assembly GCF_000327385.1 of Lottia gigantea. NCBI lineage: Eukaryota > Metazoa > Mollusca > Gastropoda > Lottiidae > Lottia > Lottia gigantea. The sequence continues at coordinate 1,594,821 of NW_008709640.1, read as the reverse complement.
AATAAACCAAGGCCTTGTGTGCTACAGGAAAATTGAAAAAGAGCAGGCTAATGCCGCTGTCCTGTCAAAATTTCCCTCATTGCATCCTGCATGGCGTTGCTCGTCTTCATTAGGTCACATGGTGCAGAAAAGTAGGACGTAAAACTCCATTCATTTCATTTTATTTTTATATGTTGGCATATTTCCATCTGTAGTAGGATTGAGTTATCTCCCTTTAGTCTTCAGATTTAATTCTTCAATCCAAATTTCTTGAATTTGCAAATACTTCATGATAATTCACTTTGAATCATTCAAAATGATGTGCAGTCCAGCTAATATGTTTTTTGTTCATCTGGGTCAAATTTAAACCATAAACACAAGCTGTCCTCATCATTTGTTTCAGGTAGAATAAATAGTAATAGACATAATATAGATATAATGTGTTGATTAATACTTAAATTACCTAGAATAAAATGGACTACTTGTGTTTATTTTTTGAATCATGAGCAAAAATATGATTGATAATATTGGACTTGTAATTTTGGGGATTTTCTTAACATTGATAGTTGAATTATCTCCCTTTAGTCTTCAACTGCTGATCAAAATTTTCAAGATGTCTATTTTCAAATTCTATTTAATTCTGTTAAACTGATTTTATTTTGTAGTTTTGGTATGTTTCATGATGGGGAAAGTAATTATTGTAAACATTCAGCAGGATCTATCATGTCTCCTACATTGATGGGCAAGGACGGCAAATTCAGTTGGTCTGTGTGTAGTAAAGCTTATTTACTGAGATTCTTAAAGTAAGGACTGTTATTTCTGAAAAATTCTGATTCTTTATGTGTCTTGAGGACTGGCTGTAGCACAGTTGGTCAGAGCATTGGAATCAAAAAACATTTGCTTTGTTACATGATGATGGTGGTGGATTCTAATCTCAGTTAAGAGTGCAAAAATCAATTGACCTTGAATAAGTCATCTTTCCTTATTATCCTAGTTGGCCCAGCTGTAAATGGGTACAGATATTTTGATCCATTGCCAAAATGTGACCTTAAGTTCTTATCCTTGTAAGAATTGGTTGTTTCTCTTGTATTCATATATCACCTTTATAAAATAAATTACTGAATCTGTCCTTTCAGAGAAAATTAGAAGGGTGATACTATTTTTCAATACGGACATAAACTCCAGTTCATTTCATTTCAAATAAAAATAAATTGTTGACTTTAGTTAAAAAAAATTGACATTATTTTTCAGTACACCTCAAGCAGATTGTTTACAAGATAAACCTAAACATGTAGCAGAATTAAAGTTTCCTGAGAAATTACCTGGTGAACTATATAATGCTGATACTCAGTGTAAATGGCAGTTTGGTACTAGAGCTAGATTATGTACCTATGATTTCGGAAAGGTACCATAGCTAGATTCTTTTACTATATTACTTGTTTTAATTTTTAGATTGATATCCATGCTTATCTTCTGCGTTTGACCTGTTTTGAATTTTTATGGGGATTACCCCTGGGTGTTACCATGGAGAAATAGTACTGTATATTTCCGTACATAATGCACAGTTTTTTACCCTGAAAAGGGCTCCACACAGAAGAAGTGCGCACTATGCATAGTGAAATATTTTTTGAGCATTTTCCCCCCGAAAATTCTGAAAATTCCACCCTGAAAAGGGCTCCACACAGAAGGAGTGCGCACTAGGCATAGTGAAATATTTTTTGAGCATTTTCCCCCCGAATATTCTGAAAATTCAGTATATTGTATAGTCTTCGGAACAATAAACTGAATTCTCCTTTGCTTAAGGCCAGTTTGTAGCAAAAATAAGTAGGCAAATGCTGTTGTCTGGTGTAGCAGCAATTGATCAATTTCTTGTATAGGTCTTCAAAGGATAACAAACAATTACATGTTTTAGAAAAAATATATTTTGAAATTGTCTATTTTAGGATATCTGTAAAGCTCTATGGTGTTTCCGTGGTAACAAGAGATGTGAAACTAAGTTTTTACCAGCTGCTGAAGGAACATCATGCGGGTCGGGTATGGTAGGTAGGCAAAATTCAAAACCTTCATGATTTCACTCAGAAAATACCAGGGCTGTTGTTTCATTTTTTACAGACGTACATGCTGGAATTTACATATTTTTTTCATGAAAAAAATTGCCAAAGTGACTCAAATCAAAATCGTCTTTATTTGACAGAAGTGAAAATTGTTGACAAATACACATCGTAAACAGCCCTGGATCTTATTTTGATCATAGTTTTTTGATTTTATAAATTGACTCTTCTTTTGAATTATAGTGGTGTCGTCAAGGTAGCTGTGTGAAATATGGTAAAGAAGGACCTATACCAGTCAATGGAGGATGGTCAAAATTTAAAAATTGGACTGAATGTACAAGGTCATGTGATCAAGGTGTTATGACGAGAGAAAGACAATGTAACAGTCCTTTGTAAGAACATTTACTTTTATTTTTTTGCGTTAACTCTTTAAGCCCTGACTGTAAATGAAATAAAACATCTCAACGTCTATACCCTGAACTTCGATTAATAAAAGTAAAAGCGTATGACGTTAACATTGTATGATGTCACTTAGTAACGGCCAGTATACCGTCTGCTCGGGTATATATTGCATTAGCATGTGGCCGGTAAATTTGGCTGTTAGGGTTGAAAGGGTTAACTTATATGCTGATAAAAACTTTGTGTTTCAGACCTCAATATGGTGGAGAAACATGTGAAGGAAAAGATAAAGAAGTCAAACTTTGTAATGTTCATGTAAGTAAAGACATGATAATTTTATGGAGACTAAAGCATAGGCCAGAGGTGGTGATTTATTTATATATTGGACAAAGCAAATTGCCTTGTTGTCTATTGGATAAATTTCTTCATGCAAATACTAAACTATGTATGAAATTTCAAAAGTTACTCAAATTTGACATATGAAAGATTTTTGTAGATAAATTTTAGTGACATTCAGTGAATTTTGTTTATTTCTTTGTGGATCGACTTTACCTATTTTCCCTATGAACCAGAGAGTATATGAGTATTTGTTAGATCATTCTTCAATATATTTGTCTTCTTTAGAAATGTAGTAAGAAAGAAGATTTCCATGCTAAACAATGTACTATTTATAACAAGAAACCATTCAGAGGTTGGCAGTTACAATGGAAACCACATCGTAAAGTTGTCAATAGTAAGTTTTCCTCAAATAGAATTTTCAAATTTCAGGCATCAACATGCAGTCTTTTTTAGTCCTCTTCCCAAACTCCTCATTCGCCAACATATCAGAACACTTTCATGATGTGAAATTTCATTTATTTTGTATGACTACAAGAATATAAGAAATAGAAAAGTATTAGTGTAAACAAACACAGCCCAAGCTGTCATGTGTCTAGTAATTGTATTAAACAGTCCTACAATGTTAAAGCTCATAGATTACTAATTTGTTATTTTGGACATGTGATATTTTTCCCCTAAGGAGGCCTTCTGTTTTTTTGAGATTTGCATTTTGGAGCCAGGGTGGATCTCTAACCTGGAGGCTCAGTCCCATAGGAGGTGCTGACCTGGAAAAAACATCTTGTCCTTTTGGATTGGACAATAAACTGAGGTCTCGTGTGCTATAGGCTTTTCACATTAAAGAGACTTTGTTTGCAAGAGTAGGAGAATAGTATGGGCAAAATTTCCGTCATTGTATATATTCGAAAGCCCAAACTAGAAATTTAGTACGTAAAACATTGCATTATTTTATTTTGTCTTTTAGATGGTGATCCCTGTAAATTATATTGTATGGCTGAAACATTTAACTATGTATTTACTATAAAACATCCGGCAGTTGATGGTACACCTTGTGGTTCTGTTGATAATAAAATCTGTATTAGTGGTGCTTGTAAGGTAATGTCTGCCACTTTTCATTTCATTCTTTGCCTGTCTATTCACTTTTATTTTCCCACGTGCATATATATATAAGAATTGCTTTAAATATGGAAAAATAAATCTCCATTCTTATTATACACTTTAAGAAAACATGTTCTTATTAATATTTTTAGATGGTTGGTTGTGATAATGAAATAGGATCAACAGCAACTCATGATATGTGTGGTGTTTGTAAGGGAGATAACTCTACATGTAAATTAGTTACTGGCAAATATACACAACAACCTACATTAAATCGTACGTTTTTACATTTGTACCTTTCATACTTCAAATGAAATAGATTTTTATTGCTTTCTGCTTCTTAGTTTTTGTTGTATTCCTTGTGCTCCTTATATGTGCAAACAAAGCTCGAAAGCTGACTTGTGTTTTGGATACACAATCTTCATCAGTATAGCTGTCAGTACAATATTGGACTTCAAATATATGAGCAAACCCACTGAACAGTGTTCTTATTCCTTATTTTTCAGGATATTTTCCAATTGTTGTTATACCAAAAGGAGCTCGGCATATTTTAGTCAGTGAAATGAAAATCTCATCAAATTATTTATCTATAAGAAATATTTATGGTGCGTATTATTTAAATGGTGACAGACGTGTTGCCTGGCCTGGTAGATACAAACTAGGGGGCGCTGTGTTTGAATATGAACGTCCATACAGTAAACCAGAAACATTAAAATCTGATGGTCCACTTGGTGAAGATCTTATTGTTGAGGTCAGTTGAAAATTGCGTCATTTTCTTGTGAACGAATGAATCCATATATTGAACGGTCGCCATATTTTCATTTAAGAAATCAATATATTTATTCTGTTATTGAAACTTTTTATACATCCACAGACAATTTTCAAACTCAAGATCTCATGAATTAAGAATCAGGAACACAAATTCAGCTAGCTCGAATCCATCTTTAAGGCTAAAATGACACAAAGTAGAGCAGATATTTCTTTGTAGGGAAATTCAATTAAACATTTTTTTTAGAAGTTATGAAATTTCATGAAGAAAATGAAATGAAATCCTAAAACTTTTGTATTTTGAGATACTATGTATGTTGTCAAAATCAAGATAGTATGTATAAGAAAAGATTGCATTAATAGGCATTTTTTTTTATTGGAAATGAAAATTTTAGTACCGTTTCTTACAGATGTTGGTACAAGATCATAACCCAGGTGTGACCTATCAGTATACAGTACCACAGAAAACAGTTAGATCACGTCAAACATCACCACCACCAGTTTATAAATGGAGTGTATCTTCTACTACATGTAGTGAGCCTTGTGCTGGTGGTATGTTACTAAAAATAGTATTTATTAGCACATAATATAGGGTACAGAAGGTTTCCCAACAAAAATTTAGTGTGGAATATTTCATAGTACAAGCTGGGTGGGAACTGGAAGATCTTGAGTTGCTTCTATAATTTGCAGAACAATGATGATAATGTATAGTTGACAGTTTGGGGTGGGGGTAGAAAAAACTTTATGGCTTCAATATAATGATTAATTGAACCTGCTTGCCAATCTGCAAATTTTGACCTGAATATAGCTTGCATATTGTTATCGTTATTTGTGCAAAAATTTGGTTTGATACTAGTTTTTTACTAGTCAAGTCATAGGAATTTTATGATGACATTTAAAATCTTTCTGAATCGAAATATCATTTATGATGTATTTTCAGGTAAAAAGACAGTGACAGCAGTATGTTATAGAAACACTAGAGAAAAAGTTGATCCTTCATATTGTAGAAATGAGAAAAAACCTGATGATGGAGTTCAACCATGTAATGTTAAACCTTGTAAACCTAGGTGAGTTAAACCTTGTAAACCCAGGTGAGTTGAATCTTGTAAACCTAGGTGAGTTGAATCTTGTAAACCTAGGTGAGTTGAATCTTGTAAACCTAGGTCAGTTGAATCTTGTAAACCTAGGTGAATCTTGTAAACCTAGGTGAGTTGAATCATGCAAACCTAGGTGAGTTAAACCTTGTAAACGTAGGTGAGTTGAATCATGCAAACCTAGGTGAGTTGAATCATGCAAACCTAGGTGAGTTGAATCATGCATACCTAGGTTAGTTAAACCTTGTAAACCTAGGTGAGTTGAATCATGCAAACCTAGGTGAGTTGAATCATGCAAACCTAGGTGAGTTGAATCTTGTAAATATGAACCTTAGTGAATTCAGTCTTGTAAACCTAGGTGAGTTAAACCTTATAATCCGAGGTGAATTTTTTAAATCTAAACCTAGGTGAGTTAGACCTTGTAAACCTAGGTGAGTTGAATCTTGTAAACCTAGGTGAGTGAAACTGTTAAACCTTGCTAACCTAGTTGAGTTAAACCATGTAACTTATATTAGTTTGATTTTGTATTTCTGGGCGACGTATACCTAGGTGAATTTGATATGAAGTTTGTAAACCTAACTGGTTTTAGTGTGTGAACATGTTCAACTCATGATTGGCTCAATGAATGATGCAAATTGTTTACATTTTAGATGGATACCATCAGAATGGCAGACGTGTACAAGGTCATGTGGAGGAGGCAAGCAAGTACGAAAAATAACTTGTCGACAGAAAATAAGTTTAAATAAAGATAGAAAATTACGCCGAAAATATTGCCGACATTTACCAAAACCGTCCAAGAAAAGAGTTTGTAATAATCATCAATGTCCATCAACATGGCATGTTGGGAAATGGTCTAAGGTTTGTATATGTGACAGTTTATTTCAAGTACGGTATCCATTAATTTCATTGAGAAAGATTTGAGCTTCTAAAGAATTAACAAGCAAACAAATTACTTTAGTAATAACTCCCAGTGATAAATGGAATGGATAAAATAATTTTTGTAAAAAGTGCACATTGAATGACAATTGAACTTGTGACTTGATGGTATTATAATTGGACGGAAACATCTGCCTGGTTTCCAGCCTCTGATAGTTATTTTGTGAGTTGTCGTCTTGAGCAGGGCCAGAAAAAACTGGACCCTGTTTTATGGGGATTTTTCCTCACCATCTTATATCCCGGTAGGCCATATCATCCAATTTTATCAAGGTTTAATCAAATATAACAATGATACATTTTTGGAGAATACAATAATTGTGTTGTATTTGTGTTTTCTTTATGAAGATTCGACATTCAATAAATTATTTTTTTTCCAGTGCTCAGTAAACTGTGGTATTGGTAAACAACAAAGAAAAGTTTTATGTAGAAATAAACAACATAGAGGTTTTAGAATATTACCAGAGAATATGTGTAAAGTGAATGAGAAACCTCCTAAAACAAGACCCTGTAAAAAACGACAGTGTGTCAGAAGATACGAATGGATCATATCACCATGGGGACCAGTAAGTTTTTGATTTTGGTATTGTTGCATGTTTTCAATGTTTTTTACTAATAAAATGGTTGAGGTTATATCTTGCGTCACTGTTTACACCGATCTAAATTTATTTATATCCTATACGACCTGCACAGAAATCTAACAATAGCACTGGTTTATTAATTTGATGTTGTCATGGGAACAAGGGCGATTTACTTTGTAAATGTAGGTGAGGTATAAGCTTGTAAACCTAGGTGAATTAAACTTTGTACATCTAGGTTTAATTAAACCTTGTGCACCTTTGTGAGGTCTAACATTCTAAACCTAGGTGAATTAAAACCTTATCAACCTAGGTGAGGTCTAACATTGTAAACCTAGGTAAATTAAAAACCTTATTAACCTAGGTGAGGTCTAACATTGTAAACGTAGGTGAATTAAAAACTTTATTGACCTAGGTGAGGTCTAACATTGTAAACCTAGGTGAGATCAAACTTGTAAATCATTTTTACAGAGTGTACATAAGGAAATTTAAATCTGATGAATTGCGGACACTGATTCCACTTTGCTCACAAAACTTCTGTGACAAGAAAGACATTTTTATACATGTAGTTTGTACAAGGTCTATGAATTGGTGAAAACAACCCTGCAATAGGCAATTAAATTGATCCCAATTTCTATGAAAAAGGGTAAACTTTAACTAGGATAAGTTAATGCACTTTACAAAAGTGTTGTTGTTAAGATTTTGCACACAGGATAATTAATTGTATTTTAACTCTGAAAATATCATATGATGTTGAGATTGACTGAAACATGGAACACAAACACAAGATATAACCTGTCCTTGTATATGTGTTGAATTTAATTTCTTGGTTCAATGTTGTTTTAAAGAGAAAACGTTGTCTGAATATATGATTTACCAGCTGATAGAATAGAATAGATGTCTTTTCTGTATCCCTTTTCAAAATTAGATACTGTACATGTGGTTGCCCTACAGTTAAGGCGTTAGTCACTTGCAGATTGTATTTATCACATTCTCATGTGGAATGATGATGGGTTTTATGATGCCATTGGATATAACATAACTACTTGTGAGAACTTTTAAAACTCATAATCATCTATTTTAATTGTTATTTTGTAAGGGACTCATGTTGAATTTTGATTTTGGAAAGTGATACAGCTAAAATCAGCTTTATCAGTATGTAAAACAAATATAAGGCCAACAATATTCCTTTAAATTATCATTTGTATCAAATATTTTATTTCATTGGTGGCCATTGCATGAAATATTAAAGAAGGATATAGTCTGCTAGATATTCACTTTAACAGCAAATACAATTAAATTTCAGAGCTGCACAGAAATACAATTTGTTATTTAATACTATAATGAAATATATTCACTGTTAAACTAGTGCTCAATACATCAATTCTAGAGCGAATAGTCTTAAAGACAGAATTAAGTTCTACTTCAGTAGAGAGGCAAGCTGAAATAAGTCAGTTGTCTGAAGATGGTATACCATACCACATGTTTCAGGTTCTGTTAAATATGTATATCATCTGGAATGTTTAGCAATTATCTACAAGACTATATTCTTTGATTTATAATGAAATTATCAGTTTGGTTTGAATTTTGTATGTTTTTTTAACTTTTTTTTATGAAATATGTTCAGTATGTGGCTAAATAAAATGACAATCCAAATTTTAATTTTGATTCAACTTTAGAACCCACCTTTTGTTTTTTCTGTTAACTTACATGTAGTTGTTTTAAAATATTTTGTGTGTTTTTAACTCAAGTTAAAGATTTTATAAAATTAGATGTATCTGACGATTAGATTTCCTTATCCCTTTTAACTTACTGCCAAGCCTAATTCTATATTTTTTACACTTAAGTTAACACCTTACCAGAAGAGTCTGAGACTTTTTCTGATTTTAGAACAGATTTTTAAATTCATGGAAATGATAGTAGGGCAAATTATTACTGTTTTATGAACCTCATTTGCTTAACAATCTTTATTTCAAACTCTTCATTTATGACTGAGATTTGAATATTTTTGAATAAAGTCTACCATGTTGATTGACACTTTTAACTGCCACTTGAAAATTCCTTGTTTTTAATAGGCCAAGAAATACTTTAAAGGAACAAGTGTGCCATTTTTTTTATCAATCATACCTTAATCTCAGAAACAGGAATTTTCCAGTTAAGCCAATCAGTAATAATGTTCACAGCTCACTGTTGCAATTTGAGCCTTATGTGTGTCCAGAATTATCTGCATTTGAAAGTTAAAAAGACGAGTCATCTTTTCTTGAGACACTGCCATATATAGAAAAGACATATATAGAGAAATTGAGTAAAAAATAAAAATAAAGAATACAATTAAATGTAGACTTTTAAAAATTGCTGAGAACAAAGTAAAAATATAGAATCATGCTTGGTATTATCTTAAGTTTAAAATCCAACCTTAGATATGTGTGCTTTTATTTGCTTCCTTTAGTGCTCAAAAACCTGTGGTCAAGGTCGTAGAACACGCTTTATCAAGTGCAATGCTGTCAACTCAAATGGAAAGCGTAAATATGTTCAAGATAGACATTGTGGAAGAATTCCGAAACCTAACTTCAGATTAGAAGAGGCCTGTTGGCTTGTAACCTGTCCCCAAGCCTTATTAGCTATGCAGAGACATACCTGGCATGTTTCTGATTGGACTCAGGTCTGCATGATTTTGATTTTTATTTTTTCGATTGAATTTTGATTTGTTACTAGTCATTTGATTTGGAATCGTTAAAAATTTATGCTTTCAATTTATCATTTTTGTTTGTTTTACTGTAATTGCAAAAATCATGCTCCAGAACTGTTTGCAAAAATTGATAGTTTGACCATTAAAGGGGTTGTTAAGAGGTTTTCTAATTTTTTTCTGTGGATTAAGGACCAAAGTCAAAATTCAAAAACAGGAGACAAAATATCGAATATGTATTTGCATCTGAGAGACTGTTCTAGATATTTTGATGGCATCTTTACTTTTGTAACATTGCAACTCTGCAAGAGAGAAGACCCCTTACATTTTCAATCCCTTTAATATATAGCTTTCAATCCACTAACCAGATTAGCTTGCTTTTTGCGATAACTCTCATGCTTAGCTATGTCTTAAAACTGTTCATTTCATTGGATCATGGAATAATGGATAAGTATTATTACAAACAGTGAGAAAATAGCTTTCTCAATTTGAACCCTATTCCAAATATTCTAGATATTGTCTTATGGAATTACTAAGTTCATTTAGTACAAATGCTGAATGGGGAATTAAAAGTCAAAAGCACAATGTTACTATTGCAACATTTTACCTTGGGTGGAATAATCTTGGTTGGCATTGGCGCTTTCTCATATTTTGCTGGAGAATTGAAATTTTTTTCCCTTCTTGTCTGTATGTTCATCAGGTACAGGCTTTGCTTATTAGCAGCAACCAGAAGATTTGTGTTAGCTGTAAGCTAATATATTTTATGATATGCTGTTCATCTTCACAATGGTCAAGGTATTAGTCTTCATCTTATATTGTATTGGCCCACTGTCTTGTTTCACAGAATGCAGCAATTTGATTGGATTGTACGCTGTTGAATATAGCCAATCTCAGCCGTTGAGGGAAGGACTGATGAAAATATTTACTCTTGAAATCGAGTGCTCTGATTGGCTGTTTTCGCTGGTGCACAATCCAATCAAATCGCTGACTGTGAAACACTTTAGGGTCCTTGCAGATGATATAAGATGAAGATGTAATAATACCTTAACCATTGTGAAGATGTATGCTATTATATTTGACATTCCTGTTATCTATTTGTTGACAATAACACTTATCTGAAATTTGTCCACCATTTTGTTTTCAGTGTTCAGCCAGTTGTGGAAGAGGTATACAAAGAAGAAATATTAAATGTGTTGATAATATAGCTCATTCCAGATCTAATCTCTGTGTACAACGCCTCAAACCAACTACCTCAAAACAGTGTGACAGTGGACCATGTCCTATACAGGATCGTAAGAAATCATTTAATACCTGAAACAATTAACCCTAAACTCATTATTCTTTGTACATATGAAACTACATAATTTAATTGTTTCTTACATAGAAATAACACACAACCATTTAAAAATTTGACTTGTTAAATCGCAGAAGAGATTCAAAATCGTTTGTGAACTACGTTCCTGTGTGTTATTTCCATGTCAGAACCATACATAGTTTCATATGATTCTTTGTAGCGCTATCTTAATGGAAATCACAACTTTTCATTACAAGCAGTTTCACTCTTATTATGGAATCCAAATTTGGAAATTTTCATTACGAGCAGTTTCACTCTTATAATGGAATCCAAATTTGGAAATTTTCATTACAAGCAGTTTCACTCTTATTATGGAATCCAAATTTGGAAATTTTCATTGCAAGCAGTTTCACTCTTATTATGGAATCCAAATTTGGAAATTTTTAATTCCAGGAGATCTTTTTTGAATGAAAGTTTAATAAGTTAATACAAATGGCCATCAGAGCAAAGTTTCAAAAGACATATAAGTGTGATATCTGTTGATTTTGCTGAATTGTGACTTGTGTATGAAATTCTTTTACATACTTTTTTTTTTAGAACCATCATGTACTGATAAGGAAGTATGGTGTCACCTTGTCTTACACCATAGAGCTTGTGGTCAACAGTATTACAGAAGTCGATGTTGTAAGACTTGTGAGAGGTCCTGATTGGTCAATTTCAATATTGATGGAACCAATAAGAGAGAAGAAGTAAACCAAGTCATAAAAAGATCTCGTGTTGGGTTGTGATGTTGTATTTATTGTTGTTATCGTGCATTTATAACATGACAGGTTATGGTCAAGGTCAAATATCAAAGGTGAAGGTTCAACTATTGGGGACCTGGTCACATTCTGGAAAAGTACCTCATTTGTATTGTATTTTGTTGACTTTATTCCATCTTACCAACCACTCTTTAATAGAGGTTGTCTACTTGAGGATATGAAAAAAAATCCTAAAATTTTGTTTGGTTCAGGTTCCTATTTCAAGCTTATTACAATACTCTATTTCATATATAATTTCACAATTAAATGTAAATATACATAATGTAGTTGACATTTGTAGTAAGGAAAATATTTTTTTTTAATAATTTAATTGCTAGTGTGACAATATATAGATAAAACAGAACAGATCATTCAATAGGATAATCACTTAAAGAGGCATCTTCACAATTTTAAGCTATTATGAACTTCGTACAATAGCCACTATTCATATATCATACAGTTTGTTAATGAAGCGATTTGATTGGATTGTATGCTGGCTAATACAACCACTCATAGTCCTCAACAGAAAATCAGTGAACATAAAACCATAATGTTTACAGCCTATCTGTTGAGATCCAATAAGATCGCTGAGTTACAAGAATAGTGGCTATTGCAGTCAAGGTATGAATTCGAAGTTCGTAATAGCTTGACTATGACAATGTGAAGATGTTTAATGGGGAGCACATAGAGAAATAAAAAAAGGCTGTATTTTAATCCGATTGTTTATGTGACTCAATCCAAACTATCTTGTAAATAACATACAGTATATATATATATACATAATGATATTCGTGGATACACTTTAATATTGTTTTTATATTTAGTGATTTTGTTGAATGAAAACTATATATTTGATATATAATTATTTGTAGATATATTTTTTTGTTTATATTTATATATTTTTTGTATGATTGTTCATAGTAATGTTTGTCAGTGCAATTTTTTTTTTAGGTATATTCATGATTTTAGGTTAAGTACATGTACAAATGATCAGTTTAATATAAGTACATGAACAAATGATCAGTTTAAAATAAGTATATGAACAAATGATCAGTTTTATGTTAAGTTCATGTACAAATGATCAGTTATTGGTTATGTTCATGTACAAGTGATCAGTTATAGGTTATGTACATGTACAAATGATCAGTTTTAGATTAAGTACATGTACAAATGATCAGTTATAAGTTAAGTTCATGTACAAATGATCAGTTATATGTTAAGTACATGTTCAAATGGTTAGTCATAGATTAAGTTAATGTACAAATGATCAGTTTTAGATTAAGTTCATGTACAAATGATCAGTTATAAGTTAAGTTCATGTACAAATGATCAGTTATACGTTAAGTACATGTTTAAATGGTTAGTTATAGATTAAGTTCATATACAAGTTATAGGTTATGTACATGTACAAATGATCAGTTTTAGATTAAGTACATGTACAAATGTTTAGTGTTAGATTAAGTACTCACATTATAGGATAAATACAAGTACCAATGTTAAAATATCTTAAGCCTGTTGCATTGTTTCATAAAAGTGCCTCAGATTTTCATAATTGGCTACTACAGGCTCTATCAACAGTTTCAAATATCAGTGTCATTAGTGGCCACTACAAGCTTTGTCAGAACTATTATTGGTTCCTGAAATCTGAAAGTGCAGCAATCAGTGTCTCTGTTGGCAGTTGAAAGTCAGTCATTGATTGCCAACAAATTGAATTTACAGAATTTGGCAACATGGGTGCTGGTGTCTCATTTTATTTTATTTTATTTTATTTCTACAAATTTTAGTTTCATATATTAAAAATGTTTTGCAATTTTTGAGCAATACCACTTTCATCTGGCACATTTTAATTTCTTCACTCCTGCTTTTTCAGTTACATAAAAAAATATGTTCTTTATTAACCCATGGAACAACAGCGACTGCTTAAGGGTCATATAAATATTACATTGTATTTGAAGTGTATGTATGCAAAATATTCACCCAAAAAGACTTATTCTGAGTTATGCAAACAATATCTATATTTGATAAAGAATTGAGTCACTAGTAATATCAAGATGTTGTATTTATGTATAAATATTTTGATATAACATTTATCAATAAAATGGTCATAAAATATTGTTTATTTAATCTAGGGTATTGAACATTTTTTGAAAGAGGGGGAATTGGAAGACACAACTGTTTCAAGTCCTTATGGCTGCTAAGGTGAGCTATTGGTCCTTTTTCAAGCACAATGCACTTAAGGAGTTACTTTGAAGTTACATTATTCACAAACAATTCCTTTTGAGTTATGTACTTCATGTGAGCAACAAGCATCATAGAATACAAAATGACAAGAAAAAGGGTTAGTAATTTATTTGCTTTCTTAAGATATTGTTAACTTAACAAAAGGTAAAACATGATTTAACTTCAAAATAATTTTTCCGATTTTGGAAATTGATTAATATTTGAAATAAAAAATTCTGCTGAAAAATTAACATATGAAACAAAACACAAATCTAACAGATTTCCTGAGCTGAAATTGATGTATATTAATAGAGAAATTTTCACAATCACTACTCTCTTGGCTGGAAAAGCAAATTGAAATATACATGTTCAAGTTAAAACAAACCTTTAATATAACAAAAACACAAGACGATATTATGGAATATAACACACTTCTTTAATAAGGTAGGCACATAACGTTTCAACAAAATATACATGTGTCGTCATCAGATGAAATGTAACGTTATGTGCCCAACCTTATTAAAGAAGTGTCTTATATTCCATAATATTGTCTTGTGTTTTTGTTATATGTGCTCCTCGCTTCTATATGTTATTCGAATATTAAACCTTTAATAACAGAAATTCAATAATAATAAATGATAACATTTAACTTTAACTAAAATAAAATATGTAAATACCATTAACAATTAACAATAATCAAATTGAAAATTATTTACAATATAAAATCAACATTTTATTTCTCTAACTGAGAATATCTATAACATTTTATAAATATAAACTAACAATAAACTATAAATATAAACTAACAATAAACTATAAATATAAACTAACAATAAACTATAACTAAAATAAAATTATATAAAATATTTAAAAAAATCAACATTTTATTTCCCTACCTGAGAATATCTATAACATTTTATAAATATAAACTAACAATAAACTATAACTAAACTAGAATTATCTTAAAACTTTAAATCAACATTTTATTTCCCTACCTGAGAATATCTATAACATTTTATAAATATAAACTAACAATGAACAATAACTAACATAAAATTTACAATATAAAAAAAAATCAACATTTCATTTCTCTATCTGAGAATCTTATATATGTAAGCTTATATAATTTCATTACAGATAACATTAGCAATTAACTCTAATCAAAATATTAAAAATATTATAAATTATAAAATCAACATTTTATTTCTCTTCTTGAGAATCTTAAAACACTATTAACAATTAACTACAATCAAAATAAAGGTTATTTTGATAAACATTTTATATTTCTCTACCTGAGAATATCTGTAACATTTTATAACTTATAACAATAACCAAAATAAATATATTTTAAAATATCAAATCAATATTTTATTTTATTTCTCTACTGGAGAATATTATATTATAACATTTTAACTAATATAAAAACCATTTAACTATAAATAAAATAAAAGTTATTTTGATAAACATTTTATATTTCTCTACCTGAGAATATCTGTAACATTTTATAACTTATAACAATAACCAAAATAAATATATTTTAAAATATCAAATCAATATTTTATTTCTCTACTGGAGAATATTATATTATAACATTTTAACTAATATAAAAACCATTTAACTATAAATAAAATAAAAGTTATTTTGATAAACATTTTATATTTCTCTACCTGAGAATATCTGTAACATTTTATAACTTATAACAATAACCAAAATAAATATATTTTAAAATATCAAATCAATATTTTATTTCTCTACTGGAGAATATTATATTATAACATTTTAACTAATATAAAAACCATTAACAATCAACTATAAAAAAAATAAAAACATTTTTAAATATTGAAAACATCAAATCAACATTTATTTCTCTACTTGAGAAATTCTATAACATTTTAAACATATTTACAAAATATGATTTCTTGTCCCTGAGACTTATAACATTTTAAATTCAGAAACTAAACAAATAATAATAGTGAATGAAAATTATAAGTTCTCTACCTGAGATTTTGTATGTTTTACAAAATAACAATAAAACTAAATTAAATCCTCTACAGAGATTAAAATATCTACAAAAAAACGACAGGACATCTACCTCTGTTATTTTTTTCTAATTAACATGAATGCTCGAATTTGATACTTTGTTTTTTGTGCTTTCTTTCACTGATAAAATTGTAATATGTATATTTGACATGGAAATTAAATATGGTGATTTCTTAATTTTGGTTTACTTTAATCGTTGATGAACCATTTTTTTAGATTTTCATTGGCACTCGCTGAAATTGTCGATGCAGATTATCATGTATTATCCACTTTCACCATAACTTTTAGTAAAAATTTCAAACTTTTTCAATTCTTCTTCTGATACAGTTTTTCTGTGGGTGTGTAATGATTTTATGAAATCTCCCTTTTTTACATCTCTGGGTTGAATCTGAAATTTAGGAAAAGCCATGTGAAATATATATCACAGATGGAAAAGATTAATCTTCCTTGAAGCACATGAAAGATTAATCTTTCTTGAGGCACATGAGAAGATAAATCTGTCTTGAAGCACATGAAAAGATGAATGTTTCTTGAAGCACATTCAAAGATTAATCTTTCTTGAAGAACATGAGAAAATTAATCTTTCTTGAAGAACATGTGGTCAAATAATTTGTTCTTGAAGCACATGAAAAGGTTATTCTTCGTAAAACATTGTAAAACAACTCTTCCTTGCAAGACATGAAAAGATTAATATGTCTTGACGCACAGATCAATCTTTCTAGAAACACTTAGTAAGATTACTCTTTCTTGCAACACATAAAAAAAGGTGACTTACTTTATCAGCTGGTAAATCAGTTAAAAAAGCCTCTACACTATTAGAATATAAAATATCTGCTGGCTGATATTTACCGTCTGTATAAAAAACAAAAGAAATTGACGTAGCTATCGAAACAAAATCCAAAATGTTTAATGATCATTGAAGAAAAAGATTTAAAGGAATCAATTCATCCAATTATTTACTACTCCTAATAACAATTGAATTTTGTTGTCTGTAACTCTTTTCAAAATCAAAAATCGGATCATATTCTTTAAATATGCTATATGTGTCCCTTATGAAACTTCTTACCTGGTAACATGTTCCAATATTGTGCACTCTGTAGATCTCTAATTGGTTCAAATAAAGCACCTAGAGTCATGGTTGCTATATCACTTCCAGAATAACCATCTGTACAGTCTACTAGATTATTCCATTCTTCATCTGTTAAATTCACTGAATTATCTTGACTGTGTAACTTCAATAACTGATGTCTTGCCTCTCTGAAAGATTAAGACAAAACTCTGATTTTTTGTAGCACCATGTTGAATGACAGATCAAAATAAGTCATCTGGAATATGACATGTCATGACTTTCCCTCAGAGAGAGTGAAAACAAAAACAGGGCAGTTACTTATAAAATTCCCTCCCTTGATGAGCTGGCACTCAGTTTTGAAAGTGGTCCTCATAAAACCAAAATGACAGCGGCATTCTGATCTAAGGCTGAGTAAAATAATTGATAAATAATAAATAATTAATATCAAATTTCATAATTGATTATATGTCAAAGTTCCACTTTCTCCAGTGTCCCCGCTAACAAGTACCACATAGGTTTCCTTCAGCACATAACATACCCAAAATAAACAATAATAACCGATCAAAGCAAGAATATACTTCTATAATGCAACAATAACCCATGAAGTTAAGAATTTGGCATGTTCTTCATTAAGTTATTAAATTTACAGGGTTTCTCAATTAAAATATTTCGATTATCAGTGTATCACATCTGAGAAACAGGAAGGGCCAAATTTGTCAGATTAGCCAAGGACTAGTTGTAATAATTGATCCCAAGTGAACATGAGTTGTCATCCTTTCCTTCTTTTTAACAATTTACCTTTCGGGAAGTGGAATATAAATTCTCTTTTGAAATCTACGTAAAAAGGCAACATCTAATTCCCATGGACAGTTTGTAGCACATAATAAAAATATTTTATTAGATGAATCTGAAGTATCCGCTCCTTCCATTTGTTTTAATAATTCTGTTTTTATTCTTCGTGTATGTTCTTCTTCTCTAGCACTACGCTGTCGAGTTATACTGTCTATTTCATCAATAAATATTACCTATAAAAAAAAACGATCTAGATATTTTGTTTCCTGTTTTTTCTTTGGATGACTAGTCAACTATGATCTGATCAAATTTTTTTGGGGAATTGGCATTTATGTGAATAATTAATTAATGATTATCAAGTAAATTTTAGATAAATTGTCAAAATGTACTGTACTATGAACACAAGATGTTTTTGCATAATCAATGTGCTAGAATTTTGATGGAATGGAACCAGTATGGTAAAAAAGAACTTACAGATCTTCCTGTGTTATTAGTAGCATGTGAAAACAGTTCTTTAATCAATCTAAAGGAGGAAGGAAAGATACAGGACCAAAAATAGTAGGGGTGATTTGAATTATAACATGCATTCAGTAATTAATGCCAGTACTATGGTACAAATGATGTGATGCTGAAACTTTTTAACGAAAAATAAGAAAATTGTAAAATGGCACCTCTTCAGGTACCTTAAATGGATAGATCTTTTTAAATTCATATTAGAGACCTAATCTTATCTACTGATCATTGGCATCCAAGCATTTTTCACTAACATAATGCTTATTGCGTAGTACCCAAATATCAAAGCATCACCTACTTTTCACTCTCTCCAACCCAACTGGAAACCAAGTCAGCACTAGAAACACAATAAAAGGTAGACTGGATCTCTGAGGCTATGGCTTGTGCTAGTCTTGATTTTCCAGTTCCTGGAGGTCCGTACAATAAAATTCGCTTCCATGGTTTTCTTCCTCCTACAAAATTGAAAATGCAATTGGAATATTTCTTACAGAACACTGAATCATTAGTCAGTTCTATGCACAACTGCACAAAGATTATGGAATTTTCCTTCATAATAATATAAGAATATAGGTGAGATATCTACAAATAATAACAGTAGGCTAATCCATGGATGTGTTCATCTAGGCAAGATACATGCAGTAATCTTATTGGCTTATATAAGCTATGATAGGAATACTTAAAATAATGCCAAGTCTGTCAAGACTTAGTGAATCATACCTGTAAATAGATGAGGATATATAAAAGGCATAATAATGGCTTCTCTTAGAGCAGTTTTAGCATCCTGTAAACCAGCAACATCTGAGAAAGTTAGAGTTCCAGCTTGTACTATAGTATCATTTATAGCAGATCTTCTATTCTGTTTCTGGGTATCTTCAACTTTATCTATTTTACAATCTGAGCAACAAAAAAATTCAGCAACGAACAGCAATTTATTGGTAATGGTAACAGTGGTAATAGCATGTTTACAGAATTTTACAGGCTTTCTCACTGTCAATGATACAAGTCAGAGAGACTGACATGAAAAAGGTCTCTAATTGTTCGGATGGGGCAAAAAACTAGGGCCCAGTGTGCAAAAAGATCCTTCATTACACACTGCATTGTGTTGCCCATCTTCATCAGCCAATTAGGTGCAGAAGAAAATTGTGGTTTTTACAAAAAAAAAAGTATTCCAATGCACAAATTAGACATACCATCTGTAGTTGTTGGTGTATTGTTCATTAATTCAGATTTTATACCACAGATAATACGACTAGAATTCAACTGCTGTATCTTTCTCATTAAAATATCTACATGACATCCCAGACTAGATTCTAGATTTATTAATGACAGCTGTAATACATTATAGAAATACAACATTGTACATGACAAGATTCTACATACTTCTAGATTCTAGATTTATTTTTAGCAGTAACTAAAATATACCATTCGAATTGCCATCATTCTTTCAAATATAACTTGTTTAGAATAAGGAATTTTCCAATTTTAAAATAGAACTCATTGCATTGATTGCAGAGTGTAATCTTAGATAAAACTTTTTTTTTTTCACAGAATTTCAAAATATACAATCTTCAAACAATGGGTGAGAATTAAGCCCCAGCAAAATCTTCTTCAGTTCAACAGAAATTGATTCATTTACAGTGTCTTTGTACAAAATCACAAAGATATAGAGTTTGATACGTTTTTAGCACTTCAATATTGTCATAAATGAGTTCTCTGGGCCCTTAAATTCTTCAAATTTTCTGAGTCTAAAATTTGAGCCCCAGTACCAATTCATTAATTTCATTTCAAGAAATTAAAAATTCTCACCATTGTTGATTGAGGTTGTTTTTCACTGATAAACTGTCGAACTATACTCTGACATCTCTGTACATTACTCAACATTAACTGTATATCTACATTAGAATTCTTTTTTCCTTCATTTAAAGTCTGTTTTAAACTGAAAAAAAATAAAATAAAGATAATCAAAATTCAAAAATCAAGTATTCCAAGAGGATCAGCTGCTGCATGCCTTGCCTCTTTTCCTTGCAATGACCTTGATTCAAGTTTTTTCAATGTCATATTATGCTATAGGCCTATTGAGAATTCTCAAGTCTATATGTCTAACAAGTAGGCTTAGATCTAACTGAAGTTTTTGAAAATGAAGAGGTTCTCATATCTGAAGGTTTGGAGCTAAATTAATTTTATGTTGAATGTTTAGAAAATAAAAAATTGCCATTTTAATTACCAAGCTAGAGCTTCTAATCCATACCAAAGCATGAAAAGAAAAATGAAAAAATTAAGTAAATCAGGCTAGGGCTTGAGAAAATCTGGATTGAATCATATAAATAAGGCCAATAGGACAAGCCTTTTCTTTCTGTTTTTGTGGTTGTAGCTGCAGAACTTTGGATTGGAATTGGATAGGGTCACTGGGCACTGTCAATTTTTTTTCTAAATCCAATCTAGATCTGAAGGTCAAGAGGAAAAAATGTTGAAAATAAAGGTCTTTAATTCTGCATTGTAGGTCTATGCAAATTGGAAAGAGTAGTTTATACTTATAATCTTACAGTTACAGTGAGCCCTCAATGCTCTAGGTCTACCTACACTAGGCTACAGTTAGATGTTAGAATACAAGCTTTGATTTAGTTGTGCCTTTAGAAATAGACTAAGTGACCAGCCACCTGTCTATATATCTTATTCCTACAAAGGCCAAAGGCTTGATAGGCTCAATAAGTTTAAGGCCTGTAGTAGGCTAAGCATAAAGCTAAGGCAATGTGAGGCTGTGTCCTTCTTGGCCATCATAATTTCAAACTTTCAAAATGATTTTAAATCTAGAAAAACTACTTGGATTCTAAAATCTTTTTCATACATATGCTGAACATTGAATTCTCACCAGAATATAATTCAACTTCTCTAAGTTCCATTTGTTTCCAGATTTAATTCAGATAATTAATGAAAATAAAAAAAGTTTCTAGATTAGTTTCTTTACTGAGGTCGAAGGGAAGGAACTCTGTGAATAATTAACCGTGGTCTGAGTTTGCCGACATCTAATCTAATCTAAATCATTTGGTTTATTTACTGATAGTCTATATGTAAATTAAATGAAGGAATATTCCAAGACGTTGCTCTCACCCGATTGAATTAAAATAAACCGAGCTATTAGAAATCTAACAAAAGAAAAGGTTGTCCCGAATGACTAGTAAATAGTTGTTGTCTGAATCTGAATGATAAAAAGATGAGAGTTATTTCCCCTCATGACTTCATTTTGTTTACATAATTTGGTCAAAAAGAAATTGATGTTTATATATTCCTATAGAGACCATTTTCTCCAATTGTTTGTAGAGTTTTGTAAATATCAACATGTAAAGGTACGTAACTGTTTTTCCAATGTACTTTTGATTGTTGACAACAAGAACTACAGGCACTTCACTGTTCTGCAGCTTGTCTTTATTAACTCAGTGAGAGTGGACACAGGACAGGCCTATGAGTATGACACTAACCAAGTAGACCTACCAGACTCTGTATGTGCATTCGAAACTTCTTGACCGTTAAGAGATTCTTCTTTATCACAATGTCATCCTGAAAATTGTCTAAATTAAGTGGGTCAAAGGTGCCAGACACCTGCTTGAATT
The DNA here is from genome assembly GCF_000327385.1 of Lottia gigantea. Classification (NCBI taxonomy): domain Eukaryota; kingdom Metazoa; phylum Mollusca; class Gastropoda; family Lottiidae; genus Lottia; species Lottia gigantea. Next base: position 1,572,563 of record NW_008709640.1, on the reverse strand, counting down.
TCTGACTTTGTCTGAAACATCTGCTCTATTCCAGCCTCTGCTCTGATATTTTCAGATCCGAGGTATCTTAATACTAGGTTTAACCTTTTTTTTTTCTGTCTCTACACCAGCCTACAGATAGCCATCAGAGGCTGGAATAGAGACAAATGTTTCCGTCTATGCCTAATTAAGTAAACTGCCTCTTCCAACTAACTAACTGAATGTTCAAAAAAATTAAGATGGTTCGACCATTGATTGAAGTTTAGGTTGGTTTCCTATTGCTTTCCTTTCCTCTCAACTAGAACTGTGTGATGTGTGTGTAGAGCCAGTTTAGAGCTGCAGATCTCGGCCAATTTATAACTTAACTTGGGTTTTGTGATGATTACTGGTGCCAATTGGCAAATATATCGGCTGTCTTAATTCAGCACAACTGGAAAGTTTCTTGCTGAAAGATATCGGTGGAAGCAGTCGAAAAAAACATTACTCAATTTCTGTTTCCTGCTCGCAGGATAGAATTTGTGGCAATACTATATCTTAAGGGTAGAATGAGGTAAATAAGCCGGCCCATAATCAGCCCAATGTGCTAAGAGGGGCGGCCACATTTGCATGGGGGCAATAGCTGATAAAGACTGATTTCAGCTTCAATTGAGAATTTGTTCTAATTTTGCAGGGGAGGCGAATGACTTAACTGGTTTAACTAACTTGTTTGAAATTGAATAATTTCTTCAATTATAACACACATTTGAAACCTTCTTTATGTAAGAATAATTCTGATGCAATGATCGGTGCTTCTGAAAAATATGCATGGTTTTGGCTTTCAACCATTTCGCCTGTTTTCTTTGTCAATTAGCTGATCAAACTTTTAATGAACAAAACGAGAAAATGCTTAAGGCTTGGGCACCCAGATTTCAGTAATTCATATATGCAGGAAAATAAAATAGATCATTTTAAAAGAAAATGTTTTTTCAGACATCAGTATGTTTTTGAAGAAGTCCTGACCAAATGAGTAAACTTCGTAAACAAGGATTATTCCATTTATTGACAATGATTAAAAATGATAACATATTATGTGGAGACAGGATTTGTTGCACTCACTCCCCTTTGAAGCTTTCAGATAATATAATATCTATGCAAAACTACAAATAGATAATATCAATACCAGTAATTTTGAATGTACAATGGGACAAAATATTGGGTTTGCCAGTATTCCAGTTCACCTACAATGTAAGCTCATTGAATGAAGGTGATATGAAATTTTTTTGTTACCTTACTTGGTTTTCCATCTAACAGTTTCGTGCTTTTTAACATGTCTCTTGTTTATCTATTATAGGTTGATATTGACGATATGAACAAGGCTGAATGGGATTAAGAAATTCAGTAAACAGAAATAGAATGCAGAGTGATACGGAACCTATGGATGATGAAAGTGATTTGCCGTCAATTATAGCCTATTTAATTCGTAGGTAAGAATCCATGTCAATTTATATCATTCAATTTAAAAGAATTGTAAATTTTTCATGTGCATTGGGGACACTTATAGCTTCAATTTGCACGATTCTGATTTTCAATCAGACGTCTGTGGTTCTTGCAATTCCACTAAAATTAACGTATTTTATGACGTCACTAGAGGGGAGCTTGCAAAATCTATGATATCTATGCAGTTCCCCTCTAGTGACGACATAAAACGATAAAAATTGGAATGGTGCAAATTGATGCTATCAGTGTCCCCGATACATATAAAAAGTTTAGAAAATCCCTTTAATTGTCATATATAAGCTTATTTATATAATAAACTACACATATTTTAGCAAGATATATTCTGAGCAACTCATTGAAGAAATTATTGAGTGGTACTTTGGCAATTTGATCAGAAGTCAAAGTTTTTCGGTCATATGACCATAAAAAGACTTATTAACTGCTGCTGTGGGTGTATGTTAGCTTGTCTGGCAAAGGAAATTTGCGTCAAATTTTTGTTAATTTTCTTTAAATACGAATCACAAATTTGTAATAAATCTGAATTTACATTTGAATATGTGGCTATTGAGAATTTCATTCAAAGTTTATAAAAATACATTACACCCTGACATTTTACAGCACTTATTTGTGCAGATTGGCTAATCGAGCCAAATCAATATCCCTTGTCCATTTCAAATAAAAAAAAAGTCCACACCTTAGACCTTTGATACCTAGAAACAGGTATTTAAAGATATAGCAGACTTTAAACTGACCTAAATAATATTTTGCTTAGTCATAATGATATTTCAAATGAATTGAAGGTTCTATTTTCTTTATAACTACTGTATTATTCTGTTTACAACTAAAATATAAACTTCAAATTAAATGTCAATTTTATTTCATGGCAACGACCTCACTAGATATCAGCATTTGAGCTTAGTCTGGTTTTGAAATGGGGTTGTTCAGTTCTAAATCTTTTAGATCCTGTAAAATATTGAAAAATTGTTACAGAAAAAATGTGAGCAAAAAACTGAAATGTGAAATACGTTTCCTAAGCTAAATCAGGATCTTTAATGAGATATTTTTACCTAATTGGACTAATGAAAATAAGCAACTCCATGAAGTGTGCAATGAGAGAAATTTAGGTGTCTGATAAAGGGGATTGTATAAGAGGTCACCTAAAAAATTTTATGTGACACACATTTTTTAAGAAAACCTTTTCACATTCTCTTTAATTTTCAAAATGAAAATAGAACTACAGGTCCAAGTATATAATAGATAGTGTATTTTCACTTCCAGGATAATGTTAAATAAGCCTAAATATATGATCTTCTGATGACATTCTAAATTAGAGAAAAAAAATTTTTGTTGAATTTTGATTTTATCTTATCTGAATGCAAAAAAAAAAGGTTTATCTACTACATGCAAAATTGAACATATTTCTGTTTTATCTTTAATTTGTTTTTATTTTTTCAAGGTCATGATTATGCAAAAACAAAGTTCCTGCTTAAAGATGGGTTGCCACATTTTTCTTGTTCAAATCATACTCATTGTTTGACGTTTCTAATAAAAACTTCATGTACTCTTGAATGTATGGATATAAAAAATCTCTTGGGGAATCCACTGAACTGAAATTCTGAATCTGTATGAAGGAATTAAATAATTTTCATACATTTCTGGTATCTCTAAAATTAGCTGCATTGCAACAGGATTTGGTGTAATAGATTATTTACGGTTTGTTTGATCAAAACCTAATATAGGGTGAATATTACGCTATTTGAACAAACTGATTGCAAGAACATGTAAATTAACTTACCAGTACATTATGTCGTTTTGCTTAAATTATTTTACAACCTAAATGAGGGACAAGATTTTCAAAGTTGATATTGGTATACTTTGCAATGCAGTATACAGTGTTATCGCTTATTTACAGTTTACTTGAACATAACTTATAAATGCATTTAGCATGAATATTTCGTTATTTGAACAAACTGATTGCAAAAGTACGAGTAAACTGATTGCAAGTACAAGTAAACTAATTAAATTTAAAAGTACTTGTAGTTATGCTTGAATTGTTTCAGTGTTAGGTTATATATATATTGATGGCATATTTGATTTATAATGGTTACATAAATGTATATATAAAGATTTAAAGGGAGGTGATCACTGACCTAGTTTATGTTAAAAGAGGAAAGATAAATTTTGTGAATTTGAATTTTTCATTTTGATGAAAATTTGAAAATAAATGGTAATCCGTCAAATGCAATCAAAACACAAAATGAAACAATCAATACAATTCATTCTGTCTAAAGCTTTGCCCCTAAGGAGCTATTGTCATCTTGGCATTGATTGGACGAAATTCACATCATATAGTAACGTCATTGAGGTTCCTAGTTGTCAATGCTAAAGACATCTCACTAAATCCTGGGTCAAAATTATGCAATTGCCATTTAAGCCATACATGTTGTTAGTGTATCGATAAGCAAGCACAAGAGTCAAGTTTATAACTAAATAAAGGCCATATAAAGTTAAATTATCATCACAATGAAGCCAAACTTAAGTTTCTTGATGCATAAACCCTTCGATAAAGGTTTGATTGATTTATTTGTTATAAAATTTGAATGGGGCTATGATTGCCAATAGTTCTACTTTAAATATAGTGATTTGAGTGTGTCATGACTCGGCAGGTTTTGATATTTATATTATCACAGTGTATTTACTGTGGACACTTCCTTAGATAAGAGTGCATGTAGTTCACAGTCAATTGACTGCATTCAACTTATTCACTCAAAGATATGTTATATATGTTGTGCTTAATGTTATAAAAGCACACAGCTGTGATATTGTTAGGCTTGTGTATGAACTTATATGGAGGTGGTAATAACTGATTGGAAAATGTAGTTTATTAGTGATATTCAGGCAGGAAAAGACTAAAGGAATTCAATTATTATTTAACTAATTAGATGTCAAAATGGACACATTACCAAATTTGTTTGATGTTGTCACATTGTGTAAGAGATTTAACTTCATCTTCTTGGCGGTGTTGCAATTCCAGTGATAAAATTATTCATGCTTCTTGCAGGAATGCAAATTGCAACAAATTTGCAATGTATCCTGTAAATTTTTTTCACTTTTTGTTACAGCGGACAAGTTCACATCTTTTCCTCAGATGAAGCGCAGTCTGATGAGGATACTGGATCGGAAACGGAGGAGTCTGAGTCCAGAATATCACCCTCAGGTAAGAAGAAATTTCAATATTCTTTTCTTACTTGTAAAGTCATCTTAGTAAGCCTCCATTTTCAGACGTCTGCAATAAGTTTCATGCAATTGGTGCCAATATTTTTGATATTATTTCCCCATTCTTTGTTTGCCTAGTATATCTCTTCAGTAGTTTTTTTTATTTTTCTTTCCATATGCTTAACCGACACTTTTTTACATGTCCTTTGACCTTGAACTTTGCTCTGTGGTCTAGTTCCTAAATGATATGAAACATAAATAAAGCTGAAATTCCTAAGCTGAAAGGAAATTATTTGATTGAGATTTTCATTATATATTTTTAGGTGAACTGACCACAGAATTGAGTTCACTAGAAGTAAGTTTTCAATTTAGTTTCTATCTGTTTTAGTTTAATTTAAGGAGATCAAATTGCTTTAAAATTTCTGAACCCACTTATAAATTTTTTTATTTGAGCTAACCCTCTCACTTTTCAAAATGAGATTCTGGGTTGTCTGTAATTAAATAGGAAAGAAATGACTAGAGTCTAAATTTCAAGGTCATTCATGCAGATATTTCCACTCTATGAATATCAATAATTAGAATATTTCTATCTTTATTGGAGTATGATGATAAATTATCATGATGATGGAAATTAATACTCTAGTCACATTCTTTGGACTTTTTTTTATTGAATGGTATAGGAACTAGATACCAATTTTCAATCTAAAAAGTGATCTTTAAATAATATCTACTTATTTAGATAATCAAGTAGGCTATTATAGATTTACTTCTTCCTTTGATATAAGCAATTATTCAACGAGTGTATCACTATTCAAATGTTGCAGTAACCTCCTACTGAATTGGGTATTTGACATTATTATATACAACCTGATGTCAAATATTTACATTTTGATAAGTGATATGGGTTAGCAATTGGTAATTGATTGGTAGCTGTATGCTTTTAAGTATTTTTCCCCATGTTTTACAGAACAACTTTATATTACAAGATGTGAAAGTAAAATCAGGGAGATTCAGAGGAAAATATGATGAAAGAAAAGTTTCCAAATCTTTAACAAATCTTATACAAAGGGTAAGGGTTTATATTGATATATAGTAAATTACAATATATCTTTCATAGTTACCAAAATAATAAAATCTATTTAGACAAACATAAACGCAAAGTGGCTTTAGATGATCAAGAAGAATAAGCAAGTACTGTCTTGTAACATTCATGTCAGTGACAAAAATCATTACATCTATATTTTACAAAATTTATCGCTGATTTTGTGTCCACATTTACAGCATCGCCAAATAAAATAAAACATAACCTTGACTTTCTGAAGGCCACCAGATGTCCTTTAGCCATTTCATTTCTTATCTCTTATTTTGCTGTAGATGTGTCAGAAATGAATGTCCATAAAAAAAATATTGTTAATATATCAGGTGTCCCATAAAAAACGTCCCAAAATTCGATGGGTAGTACCTTAGCTGTTGGTAAACTGATCTTTTTCAAAATTCTCACAGATATACTTCAAGATGTTCTTGTCCAACCCCGAAAATATGAATGTCATTGAATAAAAATTGTACAAGAACTGCTCCAAACAAAATAGCATGTCAAAAAATGAAATATTGAGGAACTTTACCTATTTCAACCTGTGTTCAATGTGTCCTCCATCTTCTTCGACCAATAGACATAATAAGAGTGGATGTCTCAAGAGTAAAGTTAAAAACTTGTTTTTGTATTTTCCAGAGAGAACATGGTCTAGATAAAAGACAACAATTCACTCAAGGAGATAAATGTGTTATAAATTCCAAGTATGTTATTTAGCTTCAAATGTCATTTGACAAAACAAAAATTTACCTAAAAATCTTTCTTAAAAAGGAAAAATATAACAGATAACCAAATCTTTGTACCATGCAAGCAAGTTTATCATATCTTTGAAAAATATTGAAATCAACTATTCTTATTGGTCAATCTAAGTTCAGTTTCATCATTAACCAATCAAAACCTCATTAGTTATGCAATGCTGGTCAAAATATATTTTTATGAAAATAAGTAAGGAATAAAATTTCAGGTTTTTACCAAATAAAGTGAAGACTGTTGCCAAATATCATCAAAAAGCTTTCTGTGGTACCTATTCAAAAGATGGTTCTATATTTTTATCTGCAGCACAAGGTAATTTATTATTGAATATTGCTAAGAGCCTGTTTATTCAATGCAATTTTTCTCATGACAATCCATCTGATAAAATTTGATATGTTACACATAAATCTCGCTTTTTACATCCCCAAGATATTAAACCTGTCATCTTGCCTATTGAAATGCTATGGAATCCACTGATTTTTCATAAATTTGTAGGTATGACAAATAGTGAAATTAATAGCTCCTTTAATTTTCAACCAAGCAGGACTTTGAACATAACAACAGCCTGTTCATTAATTTGATGTAGTTAATTTTAATTAACTGACTAATGAATTGAAATTATAATACAGTGAATATATTGATATATTACAGATCAGAATTTACGTGTTTATAAAACAGACAAATCATTTAAACTTTATAAATCTATACGAGCTAGAGATGTTGGTTGGAGTGTATTAGATACAGCCTTTAGGTAAGATAATATCGATTATATTTTTCAAACATATGCTTCCTAAATGTCTAAACCAGATGATAACAACATTGTTGTGAATTTTGATGTGTGGAAATGAGTCAGAAATGAAATGACAGTATATAAGTCCATTCAGAGTTCGAGGTTTATTTGGGTCTTAAATATATGTAGATAGTCTTTAGAAGTTCAAGGACTGCATGAAGATCACAATATAATCACCTCAAATATACAATAAGGATTTGAAGGCTCAAATTTCGATAGTGATTGCAGAATAATATTATTAAAGTTAGATAAAAAAAATTCCTGTTTCCGAGACTAAGGTATGATTAGTCAAACATATTGTGAATCTGTCCCTTTAAAAGTATAATCAAATTGTTATCTGAAATAAGTGCATTGGGTTAGAATGTCTTTTCTAGAACACGTGTAACACCTGTAGATTAGATAAAGGCTACATGACTTAAATACATGTAGATTTTTATTTACTTATAGCCCTGATGGAAATTATGTTATCTACTCAAGTTGGTCAGATTCAAGTTAGTATATTTGTTGGTTAAAACCTTGGTTCCCAATCCTTTGGTGTTCTCAGACACCCAACTCCTGGATCTCCTTTCAAAGTCAATGACCAAACAAAACCAAATATAGCGTACAGTCCACAGCTTTTCTGTGGAATTGGGTTAGGGTCGTTTCCAAAAACACTCTTCAAAGATATCTGGTACCCCCTAGAATTGGCTAGTAGGCCTTCACCAGATAAGGCACCTGGCCACATAATTCAAAACGATCATAGCGCTAGGATGTCCTAAGTTTTTACCTATTAACATTGATTCTAGAATATCCAAGCGCTAAGATAGTTCGAGAAAACGTGGCCTGGCATACACATGTTCATTTCCTTATAAGCATAAATTTATGAAAATTGTGGACCTGAACTTTTCAATAATAACATGTCTTAGTTTAACATTTTAACAATTAACCCTTTAAACACTAAGTTTGAATAATATTTAACATCATATACCCTGAACTCCAAGTAATACAAATTAAAACATATGGCTTTAAGATTGTGTGATATCACTTCGTAATGAGGCCTCTACACCAGTATATACACATAAATTAAGTGGCTGGTAGAGAAGTTGCTACGAGTTGAACGAGTTGAATTTTTATATTAGATAGTCATCATTGTAGTTGAAATTTAAACAAAACTTGGGGTATTTTTCAGTTCATTTATGCAGTATACATGGTGACCATGATGTTCACGAGGCCTTAAATTTAACTCCAGGGGAACACAGTTTTTGTATTTTTTCTCTCACTTTTTCTTCCGATAACACCGAAATATTGGGTGGGTGAGTAGTATATTTTCAATAGTTTTTAAATTTTTTAGTAGTATTAATTTTAAAAGATGGTGTAAAAAAAACTTAGAAATATAAGAAATGATAGTATTTTCCTTTGAGAAATCAGTCATAAAAAATGGCAGAAATGAAGGGTAATACCTTTTTAGATCTGCTGTTCATCCATAATATTTTTAGCATTCCAAAGATTAAATAAGAAGGCTTTGGCGCCAGGCAGGGTATGCTTTATCTTGTAGACACCTGACACCACTTTTCACAGTGTAATACCACTCTCATTATGAAATGCCACTTTTCACTATGAAATGCCACTTTTCATTATGAAATGCCACTTTTTACCATGAAATGCCACTTATCATTATGAAATGCCACTTTTCACTATGAAATACCAATTGCCAATTACATGTTGTTGTTCTTACAGTGCTAATGATGGTTGTTTATATGTATATGATAGAGAAAGCAATCAAAGGAAATTGAAGGTTTGTCATATTAAAATCTTTGAAATACATCTGAAGATGGGGTCTCTCTGTCTGGGAGATGACATACTTTGCAAGGTCATCAGACTTTCACAGATACAACTGCAATAAGAACCAACAACCACATTTCGACATAACTCAGCATTTGACATCATGCTCTAACCAACTGTGCTATGGCCCATCCTGTATTATCAGTACATAAGAATATACCATACAATACTTCATATAGTTATGGATCACAAAGCATAAAACAAATTTCCATAAATTCTGGAATAAAGCCTGAAATTTTAGTCCCTGTTCTGATTGAAAATGAACAATTTTCTGGGTTTAGCATGATAGGATTTGATTATTTTAGATTGAAAGTCATGATGATGATGTAAATGCTGTAGCGTTTGCTGATGATAATTCCCAGATATTATATAGTGGTGGTGATGATGGTATATTAAGGGTAAGTAAGTATGGTCTGGTGAATATGAATACTATGATCTATGCTTTATTGACATTGCCAACTGTACATCTTGCGGACATGTCCATGTGTTTTTATTTTTTTTGTAACAATTGTACAATTTTTTTTTAGACTTTCTATGCGTGACTTGAGCTAAATTGTGCAATAATGGGCAGTTTTTTATGTGAAGATCTCTAAAGAGTTACAACCTGCATTTACTGTAAAGGTTTTGTGAAATTTTCCATTTCTGGATGATAAAGACCATGGTCTATGCTAAGGTGAAAAAAAAACTTTGATTATTGATCTTTACCTACAATAGCTTATATATTTGTACTTGCTTATCCAGTAGTGAAAAGTATTATTCATTTGTAAAAGGTATGGGATCGGCGAACACTTAGAGAAGATCATCCAGTACCAGTAGGAACATTTGCAGGACATAGAGATGGTATAACATATATAGATTCCAAAGGTGATGCCCGATATTTGTTATCCAATTCTAAAGATCAGACAATCAAATTATGGGATATTCGAAGTTTTTCGGGTAATGATGGTGTTGAAGTGAGTTGACATTTTTCTTTAAATATCTTCTGTTGTGAAATTATGATCAGAGTATAAGCCCACAACTCTTTTCGTGGACAAGACTGTCCCATGAGTTATTCTTCAGGCTATATTGGAATTGTAAGGCAGAGGTTTCTGACATTTCTTGAAAATCTGATGCTATTGATTACTTGATTTGTTAACTTGGCATCATTTTCAGAGTCTTCATAAATGTATCCTCATTAGATACAAAATGGTAACGTGGTTATTAGTGTACATAAAATAAAACATTGTAAAAGACGTTTAGTAAATTAGAAAATAAATACAATAGTCACAGAATAATCAAAGTAATAATATATTCTAGGCAACAAAAAGAGCGGTTTCTGCACAAAAATGGGATTACAGATGGCAGCAAGTTCCTAGAAAAGGTAAAAATTCTCAACTAGGACACGATATTTGGAAGTGTTTCAAGCAATATTGCAAAATATCTCAAAATTTGATTGAAAAAAGAAATTCTGTGTGTATTTCATCTACAATATAAAGAGATTTTGAGATTTTTGAATCTAATTTACACAAAAGTTACAATTTTGAACCAAAATTCTGATGAATTTTGATCAGGGTCATCATTGATATTTTTTATTTCAGTTCCAAAGAATATCTTGCCTGGCGATACCTCAGTGATGACCTATAAAGGTCATTGTGTTTTACATACATTAATACGATGTCATTTTTCACCTGAATATTCTACAGGACAAAGATATGTATATACTGGTTGTGCTACTGGCTCTGTGATAAGTAAGTTTAGTATATTCATTATGAGGATTAAAGACCCTTTACTTTATAATTGGAGATTTCTTGTTTGTTCTCTCTTAAGCTCCAATATGATACCCTTGGACCACAGACTCAAATGCCAGTGATTTTTGTCAGAGATTGACAGTCGCTGAATTAGCTATAGGCTGTGCATTTGATATGGGCTTCAAATAGAGGAAATGTTTCTATTCTCTACTGTTTTGATAATCCTGCATAGTCGAAGCACTGGATGCAGTACTTCGTCCATCTCCAGGAAAATGTTGCCTTATTGCACACAGCATGATGTTGTCCACTCCTTACCAATAAGGTACAGAAATTTAAATCATTTTAAAGATGGGTTCCCTCATTTCCATTTATGAAAATCAAAATGCTAATACTTATATATATAGGAAGTAGAGGTGTTCTAATGAAAAATACGAGTTTATTTGAGAGAATTACCAGCAGAATTGCAATGAATGACCGATCAAAAAAGGTCAAAAAGTTTTTTTTTGTTTATCTAGACTGTACATATATGGACATTTATGATTGGTTAAAACTAAAATTATATGCAATATAAGAAATTAATGATATGATAAAGAATACATGCTAATTCATTCGAAACACCAATTAGTCAAATAGTTTGCTTAATTTGACACTAAAAAATAAGGAAACCCATCTTTAACACTCAAATTTATGAATGAATTCAATGTAAATTTCCTACAAAATTGAATTTATTTTGACAGTTTATGATTTGTTAACTGGTGCTGTTGTAAAGAAGTTAGATAAACATAGTGCTTGTGTTAGAGATGTGTCTTGGCATCCTTATTATAATAAACTCATTAGTACTTCGGTAAGTTAGTAGTTAGGTTGAGCTTCTGTAGCACCACAGATGTCTGCTGAAAAATTGGAATGGTGCAAATAGATGCTATCAGTGTCCCCTATAAGCATACACAATTTAGAAATCCTCTTAACAATCCCTTTAAACATAAATCACATAAGCACTTATTTATGGTGTGATCTCACCATTTTGATCCTTGAAGTCATCAGAGTCACCATGATTCAGTTAGATATGCATGGATTATCTTGTATGCTAACTATGACATTGATGCCTAATGGACATGATGCATCTAGCAATGTCAATTCTTAAGAGTAATTACTTTTCAAATTTCAGTGGGATGGAACTTTAGGATTATGGGAGCATCATTCCACCTCAGCAGAAGATTCTGATTCAGATATGGACAATCCTTGTCATTGTGATGATGAAGATGAAGATGGTGAAAGATCCTTGCGTCCTAGATCTTCAGGTTTGCGTGCTCGCTTTGCACCCCGCAGTCCCCCTAGACCTAGAAAGCCTGTTGTTGAAAACACAGATCGATTTAAAGGCTTATATGATTGAAGCAAAGATTGACCATTGAACCGACAAGGTCATCTTGCTGTATGAGGGTACTGTATTTAATTGCAAACCTTGGAGCCAATAAGCTGATATTTTTTGTGACTTACTAATTACCTCCCCTTATTTAATTTGACCACTAAGCAATCATGTTACATAAGCAGGAGAAAATTACTTCAAAAATAACAACTGTTTTAAGTTTCTATTATATACAGCAATTTTTTTACCAATAAATCGATTTTTGGCTGAGAATTTAATACTGTATCAATCGAATTTAGTATTTTGAGATATTACCTAGAATGAGCTCATGAAGTAATTCTGTTGGTTAAGACGTGGGCACACGAGCTATCGTCAGAGATTTTTGTTGCAGACTATATATATAAATTCAGGAGTTTCACTAACTGGCACGGGAACATGAGTGGACAAAAATCTCCAGTCGGTAATCATGGGCGCAGCATACAAATGAGTTTGATTGAATGATGACGGTCTGTTTTGCAGACGATAAAACTGAGACAATTATCAAACTTGTTTGATATTATAAATCCTGTCAGGGACATGATAATCTTGTTGTTGAAGCATGGGCACATGTGAGATTTTACTCAAAACTGTAATCAGCAACAAAAATCTCTGACCAAGACCGCTCATGTACCTTTAGCGTGCACAACCTGTAGCACACAGGTCCTCGGTTTATTGTCCCATCTGAACGACTAGACGCTTTTTCCAAGTCAGCCCCTCTTACTTGCATCAAAATCTGAAGGTATTATCTCGACCTATACGGGGATTGAAACCTGGACCTTCAGGTTAGCGAGCAAGTGTCTAACTCACTGAGCCACCGCGGCTCCCAAAGGAAAATTTAAGACTATTCCTATGCCTTGGCAACGGAACATTAAAGAAGGCAACATTTTGTATATTTTTGTCAAATCTATGCAGATAGTAATATGCTACTTAGTAAGTCAAAGCTATTTGTGTTTATTCAGGAAATATTCAAAGCATAAACCAGAGTAGTCATCTTCATCTTGAGATAAATAGTAATCAAAACTATACTAATGAGACTTCCTAAAAATGGAATGAATTGCACAAGTTTCCTGTTTTGAGTTTTGCACAAAATCTTCTTTACGACTATATTTTTTGAACTTGCCATGAATTTTTTCGTAACGTTTTATTTTTTTTAAAGCATGATGTCATTATTAAGGAAATTGATTTTATGTTTTTGCAATAATATTGTTTTCTATATTGATTACCAAATTATTTAAAGGGATTGTAATGAGGTTTTCTACATTTTTTATGTGTATCTGGGACATTGGAAGCATCAATTTCACTTATTGTGAAGTGCCTTATGTGATAAAGCATATTTATATTAATTGACGTCATCAAAAACTTATTTTTAGTGATTGCAGGAACGTCTGAATGAAAATTGGATTGGTGCAAAATTTGCAAATTGATGCTATCAGTGTCCCAGATCAAAATAAAAATTTAAAAAACCTCTTTACGATCCCTTTAAGATTATTAGGGTAAATAACAAAATTGTTATAACTTGTTGTGTTATTGATAATTTGTTTTAAGAGAACATTTGTTATCACTGAATTTTCAAACTTCCATGATACAGGAATAGTGACTATTGCTGTCAAGGTATAAGACAAGGATTGTAATACATTTTTTTGTGATCTGCTAACATTTTATTTTAAAACATTTAGCTCATATTTCTTATGAATTTGAATGAATTATTCTCTTACTGTCTTCCTACTTAATTTGATAAATTGAATTTTAGATTTTACAGAGGACAATTTGCAGCCAAAATCTACATTTTACTACATTGAAATTTATTTATTTAATTTCAATTCAAATGGTTACATAAAAAAAACAAAAGAGGATGGTAAGAAAAAAAATAATTGCTTTTGAAACTTACTTAAAAGGGCAGTATTCAAAATTTCTATCATCAAAAACATTGTAAATTTTTTTTAAAAGGGGTGAATAAAAACTGAGCATTGTTAGTGTTAATTAATCAGTTTAATCTAATTTTGGTGATTGGCCTCATATGGCTTGATATTTTTAGTTAAAAGCTTCAGAATTTTGCCATTTATTTTGCTAAATTTGTAGATAAGTTTTCCAAGCAAGCTGTGTATTTAAATGTACAAATGTATATACCACTAATTATTATTTTTCAAATATGTGCAATGATAATCATGTTATGAAGGAAGTGTCTAGAATATGGCAGACCGTTTATTATTTATTTCACATATGGGTACACAAACACAACGCAAACACAATACATGGTGTATTGGGTAAAATAAATAGTTAATAGTGCTAAAATCCACTAATTAAATGATAAGGTTTGATTTTGTTTTTTGATGTTGCATTATACAGTAGATTTTTCTATAGAAATTATGCATTGTTATTGGTGATGTTTAAGTCAAAGATATATATGCCTTATTATTTGGCTTATCTTCACAATAGTCAAGGTATTACCATCTTATACCTTGACTACAATAGCCACTGTTCTGGTATCACAGAATGCAGTTATTGATTGGTTTACAGTGTGTATGCCAGCCAATACAGCCAATCAGAAGCCTGGACAGAAAGACTTAACATTATGGCTTATTATTTACAGACGTTCTGTTGAGAGCTCTGATTAGCTGTGTTCACCATTGTACAGTCTATAATACAAGGTTAGTGGCTATTGCAGTCAAGGTTTCAGACAAAGTTTGTAATACATTAACCATTGTGAAGATGATTTTGGCTGTGCAGGCTGGTTTACAGATTATATTAGATTAATGGACATTAATATCTTAGTCAGGAGGAAAGGCTAAATATAAAGACAATGGTAGAAAAATATTTTCACTTTAAAAGGATACAGTTCTTAAAATGAATTACAAGACTACAGACCACACTAAAATTAAAATTATCTCCCTTTGACCATATGATTTACTGCCTGAACACCTTAATTTGCTTGGTTGACCTTAGTCTTTATTACCTTTGATCATTAATTTATTTATGGAATATCAGAAAGTAAAAGGACTCGTATTCTGTAAAGAATTACAACTGGTAAAGCAAGATATTGATTTGACAACTGTATCCCTTTGAGTAATGGTATTCTAGAATTTTGATAGAAAATGTCTTTTGATAAAATTATTTATAATATTATAATATGTAAATAATAAACATTGATGAACATACTGTATTTGGTAATATTTACAGTTTGCCCTCGTCTGTCCGTATGTTCATCGTTCCCATTTGATTTTGATGAAATCAGATTTTAACAAAAGCTAAACTTTTGAAAATATCTTGATCGACGGATTTATGCTATTGCCTCTGATAGATATTTTGGCAGTTATCGGCTGTAGTACACCAACTTTCGAAATAGCTATCATAGGCTGCCATGGGGGCAGATGTTTCGGTCTACGTCGTCAATGAACATCTCAATGAATATCCTTGAATAAATAACTTGAGTCTGTTCAGTTTCTCTTCTCTAACATAAACTTTATGGGTCATTGACCCCTCTTCGAAATTGAATGATTCTTAGTTAAAATGTTTGAAAAGCTTAGATTCCATATCCTTGTTTTTTCTTTTTTTGTCTTCTGGACTATCTTTATTAATTTCATCTCCCATCGTCATATGATTTTGAAGCGAGTGCATCTCGTAAACATCGTCACGTGATAAAAACAACAGACGAAAATTACGTGCATACATCAGTGATGATGACAAATATTTTGCTTTGAGATAAGCAATCTGAGAAAATGGAAGTTTATTTACATTTTGAACTATCGCCCAGAGGACTTGGAGGTTTTTTTATGTGTATAACTGAAACATTACCCGTCTAATTCTTTATTTCAAGAATTGATGAATCAGAGGTAAATAAAATGCATCTTTGAATGTGTAAAATGCAACATGAAATAACCCCCCCCTCCCTCATGATTACACTTCAGAATTGATTTTTTTGGGGCATTTTACACAATTTGCGGCCGACTTGGGAAAATGGTTTGTTTCCTACCTCATTTGTAGCAAAATTAAACATTAGATTTTAATACGTTTTTGTCACAAAGTATGGTCAAAATGCACCAAATCAATTTTTTTCAAAGATTTTCTCAATCTCTATATTTACCCCATTGAATCAGTCTGATCCCTATTTGTACCCCCAGTCTCGAGAGGCTGGAGCTGCCACTGATTGTGTGTAATATCATCCACCCAAAACTAAAAACCTCATACCATTCTTTGTTTGGTATCTCAATTCACATGAAAATAATTATTAGCCACATAAGAGGTAAGGTATTCAGAGCAAAATGACTTGTCATACAGCCTACTATCCTCGTGCAGATTTTCGTAAATATTTAGATAAATGATAGAAGCTTTGCAAGTGTGATCTCCAATGCAATCAAATAAAGAGTTCTATTGTAGACCTGTGTACTAGATTGGACCAAACAAGATGAGGGAGGGCCATGCTTAGTGTCATGAGAAGGATTTTTGTCAGGACAGCTCTGGCACACTCATTTCAACTTCCAAATGCCTTTTACTTACACTCGGGTATTATAATAGGACAAAAGGCTTCGCATGTCAGTCCCTCCAATCCGCAAAACTGACAAAGGGCTAGGGCTAGATAAATCTCGACCTATGCCGGGATTGAACCTCGTTACAATTCAGGGAGTATCTCAAGAATCACTACTGAATTTGGGATAGTGACATTCTTCAAGTAATTACAAAAACCAAATGAATAGTCCAATTAACAGACTTGGAATATGCTAATTCATGGTTGTAAAGCGAATAGTTAACAGGAATGCATGTTACTACAGACCTCTTCTATGCAATAAATTATCTCTATTCTAAAATGCAAGTAATAAGTGACGGTGGCCTCAGGGATTTTACAATAGACCACACAAAGTTAAAATTACCGCCCTTTGACCACAAACGAACTCTATTGATTAACGTTGCACGTGCTGGAAACTAACATGGTTGTTACAAGCAAAGTAAATATAATGGTTTATTGAAATGCAATGCAAATTCAGGTATTCAAAAATTCAAGAAAGTAAAACATGATATCCGAACAAAAATATGTCATTAATCCACCATCCCCGCTCGCGTTTTTAGTATTTTATACTATGTCAAATTCCAATTCAGTGCTATCAATATTATAAAATTAATATAATCTGACATACACTCACTTTTCCAAACATCTGAGTTTAAACCTATTTATTTAAATCAGATCCATCAATCTCGAATCTGAAAATCAAGTTAATATATAAGCAAGTTTTGTAAAATTTAGACTATCAGCGTATTCTGGCAAAATACACTTCCCTCCAAGAATTTTCAACCGAAAATAAATTTCGTAATGATAATATATGCTAATGTTTTTTTTGAAGCTGATATTACAATTCATATGCAAATAATTGGTAGAATTCGATGAACTAACGAACTTGCGAAGACAGTGTGGGCTTTCAACCTACTTGAGTGTTCAATTGCAACATTTGAAAAATCCTGAGAATGCTATTGAATTGATGTAAAACCCAAATTATCTTCCAAGAAACTTTTCAATTCTAATGTAAATTTTTTACAGACCTGGTGATATTGATAAAGAGAAATGCTCCACTAAAAACCTGTATAGAAAGAATTCATCCTAAATAACTCTACAACACCATACCACTAATTCATCAGATAAGTTATACATTTTATCATCATCCGGATGGGGTATGTCTAGGTAAAGCCTATCTAAAGCCAATCTTTATTCTTAATTCGCAAACTGATTAATTGTTGATTTTGTAGTAATTCTACAGGTACATTAACTAACCATCTGAGGAAATTATGTGTTTTCTAATAATATATACCCCAATAAATTTTAGATCCAATGCTGGTTTAGGACCTAAGAAGCCACGAATAGAAAAAAATACATGACTGATTAGACAATAAACCATCAGATAAGTTATTGAGTATTTAAATATTTTTTGTTCACCAAGAGACTATTAATTATACAGGAACTCTTTTCCAAGCTCTAAAATTCATTATTATACAGACGATTAAGTCATATTTTAAGCATATAAGTAACCAAGAGATATATTTTCAGATTAATGGTCCAGTGATTTATAAAGATGGTTCAGAATAGTTAATGATAAAGATGGTTCAGAATAGTTAATGATAAAGATGGTTCAGAACGGTTAATGATAAAGATGGTTCAGAACAGTTAATGATAAAGATGGTTCAGAATAGTTATTGATAAAGATGGTTTGGAATAGTCATAGATAATGGTGGTTTAGAATAGTTATTGATAAAGATGGTTCAAAACAGTTAATGATAAAGATGGTTCAGAATAGTTATTAGATAAGAAGAATAGTTTTAGATATAAATAGTTTAGATTAGTGACAGCGCAGATCTTAATATGTTAATGCTGAAAATAGTTGTTAAAGATGCGGTGTAGAAGAAAAAGAAAATTTCTGGAGAAAAAAGGTAATTCAGTTACCCCTTAGACTAATGTTACGCTTTGTTTCTAGATTGCAGGTTGAAATGGAACACAGAATGAAGACAACATCTTACTTGAATTTATACCCATTTTGTAAGAGTGATTCAAAATAAATTATGTAATTTTCATATTGGAAATATATGATTTTAATGAAATGACTTGAGACTTGACAATTATATTTTAAATTGAATTACTTACCTAGAATCCCCAAATTTGTTCACAACTCAACTCTACTCAAATCAACACATCTGGACTATTTTCCCGCCTTATCAAACAATTATATTCTCCGTTCACTGTGTGAATCCTAATATGACCGGGCAATATCAAATAACAAGTATTGAAGCAATTAGGCCCATAACTCCAGTTTTGTTTTGTCTAATATCTTGTTGTGTGTATCAAAATGTCAAACATTGTATCAATCTTAAAATTCAGAAATGTTATAAAATTTAAAGATACACTAAATGGAAAAAAAAGCTAAACGATAAAATATCTAAATCCAACTCGAAGGCAAGGGACATTTTCCCTTTAAACCATTATTATTGGATATAGAAAGTGATATTTAACTTCATGACATCAATTACTCACTGGCACGCGTTATAAATATTCAAAACTACCCAAATATAACGTTGATAGTAAAGTCAGTGACCTATAAACATTTCATTATTTATCCATTCCGCGGGGCGCTTAAGAAGCCTATATAAAATTTGATCAGCTGATAGGGCCGTATGACGTATTGCAATGCAAAGTCAATGGTAAAATATCCATGTTTCGACCTAGTTTGGACTTAAAAAAAAAAAAAAAAAAAAAAAAAAAAAAAAACGTACTGCTACGGGTTGCGCTTTGGTGGGTGGGTAGCCAATGTCTGGTTCTATACGACACAAAAAACCAGGATGCTTTATCTGAATTAGTTCCGAAGTTACAGCCGCTCAAAGTTTGCCCTTTTTTCCCCCACATTTAAGCCAATTTGCACAGTTTTTCGACTCTAGTTTTTCGCCAAAATGCAGGAAACAACTTTGAATCGAATTTCCGACCCCCCCGGGTCCCCCCGGATCGATTTTAGTCAAAAAAAAGAAAATTTTTTTTTGGTCCAACTTAGAAATTTTTCCTGATCAAAATGACTAAAAAATGGCCGATTTTTTGCGTTTCAATACGACTTTTTGTAGCTGCTCCTGAAGGCGAACCGTAACTGCTACAGGGTTGCGCTTTGGTGGGTGGGTAGCCAATGTCTGGTTCTATACGGCACAAAAAACCAGGATGCTTTATCTGAATTAGTTCCGAAGTTACAGCCGCTCAAAGTTTGCCTTTTTTTCCCCCACATTTAAGCCAATTTGCACAGTTTTTCGACTCTAGTTTTTCGCCAAAATGCAGGAAACAACTTTGAATCGAATTTCCGATCCCCCCGGGTCCCCCCGGATCGATTTTAGTCAAAAAAAAGAAAATTTTTTTTTGGTCCAACTTAGAAATTTTTCCTGATCAAAATGACTAAAAAATGGCCGATTTTTTGCGTTTCAATACGACTTTTTGTAGCTGCTCCTGAAGGCGAACCGTAACTGCTACAGGGTTGCGCTTTGGTGGGTGGGTAGCCAATGTCTGGTTCTATACGGCACAAAAAACCAGGATGCTTTATCTGAATTAGTTCCGAAGTTACAGCCGCTCANAGTTTGCCTTTTTTTCCCCCACATTTAAGCCAATTTGCACAGTTTTTCGACTCTAGTTTTTCGCCAAAATGCAGGA